>NC_143580.1:163142998-163446028 GCF_048544385.1 Mastigoproctus giganteus | reverse complement strand
CTTGCCTCACATAGAGTGCCTCTGTAGCCAGGTGGGAAGGAGCAGCAGTGCATAGCACGCGCTTCTTGATTAGACCCGGGGTTCGAGCCCATCACTACCAAATACGGAAGATGCGAAGGTCAGGGAATGACCACCGCATATCCCAGAGCAATATGGCCTTAGTTGCTAATGCTCCTAAAACCCAAATAACAGTAACAACAACTCGCCTCACTCACCTGTATCTATTAACTAATGACAACGCTTCCCAATGTACATCATGTCAAGTACAACTGATCATTGCCATTTGTTAGTGGACTGTCCTCACTTTCAAAATATCCGCTTAAACACCTTTAAATCAATTACTAATACACAGTCATCAATAAATTTATTGCAGATTCTGGGAGATGGTTCTAATGAAAAAGAACTATTTACTTTCCTAAATTGTATAGGAATATATCATAAAATAAAGTTATTACAATGAAGCTAAAATTTCATGTTCAACATTAGAAAGACACAATATGGTTAAACACAACAGCGATTAATTTGGATCAGAAAATTAAAATAATAAGGATGTATGAAAATGCTCAGACATTAACAAGCATAGGATAAGTAAAACTTGATCTTATTGCATTTGCGATAATACCAATAGCTGGAATTTTGTGGGTTTTTACATTATTATGGTGAAATGTGTCCCCCCTTCACTGAAATCTTCAGTCATATAAAAAACATAAATTTTAAGAATCTTCTCTTCATTCCTATTTTTTAAGCTTGTTACCCCGTATCTCACTTATGCAATTTATGTGCGTACCGTGTTTGTCATTATTGATTGCTTTTTTTTTTTTTTTTTATACTGTTTGAAATTTTACAATCCTAAAAAAAAATTTATGCATCCGAAATTACATCACTTGGGCTTATGTAAGTCAGGGCTTACTGTATGATGTTATTAAATTGAAAATGAATTATTTTCATATTGATTTAAAGTAAATGGTTAGCCAGTCTTTTGATGGAGCTGCAAATATCAGTGGCTAATGCAGTGAACTTTCTTTCAAGCACATTTGAAAAAAGTGCTTGAAAGTTTGCAATGATAAATATTGTATCTTGAAAATTGGGCATTGATAAATAGAGGATCTCCTGATTCTATTTATCATTGCCATTAACAAGATACAATAATACACTGAAGTGTAGAGCTCCTATAGAGTGATTTCTTCAGAATTTAAGTTTGAAACAATTTTTTTATCCTATTAATTATCTAGGATAGCCTAGATTAGTCTAGGATACGTAATACTAATTGAAAGTGAAGCTATAAGAAAATTAATACTAAGTGAAAATGCGAGATATCTCATGTTTTCACTTAATGTGTTAATACTCTCATAGTTTCACAGTTTGCATATTGTGTCAATTTATTTTTTAATTTGTGTTATTAATTAAAATACATTTTAAAAAAAAATCTTTATTATAAAATTGCACTGTTTGAAAGTTTCTGTGTAGTAAATTTTTTTTCTATTTTAAGACTGCTAATTTTTAGGTTCATAGGTGTATAAACCAATGTGTAAAGCACTTATTTTCTTCACCATGTTTGTCCATCTACATGTAATAACTCGACTCTTGGTGGATAGATTTTCATAAAATTTCTTATTTGACTCATTTACTGATTATTGATTTGTTTACTCATTTATTGATTTGTTAAGCCTTCCCAGATTTCGTTAAAATTGGACCATTAAAAATCTGGCAATTATTTATTTTTTTACATGCATATTACATAGGTCCATAGATCATAGCTGAAGTATGGGATTTTGTGTGTTGCAATGTGCTGATTGAATTATTCCTTTATTTCTTATTATTCAGCTGTCAGCTTTACAGGTTAAAATTGACTTAAAAATTGTATTATAAACTAATATTTTCTTTTGGCTAATTTCTCTTTTGCTCTAAATGAACTTAACTGACTTCTTGCTTTATATATTCTATTTCTTTTCTCTATCAGTATTCTCCCAGGACCTATCGAATGGGTGCACTGCCCCACTAAAATATAAGTTATTCTCGTTCAAGTGCAATGGGACAGGAGCATATAACGTTAAATTATGCAATTAATTTTTGCTCTGGATCACTTAAGTCACGTTTATAAATAACAGAAATTTTTATAATATTGCGAAGTATTGCACTTCCCCACCAGGCTGGCAAAATTTTCTGGGGAGAACACTGTCTATGTCTAATCTCCCATCTTCATTAAAGACTTCTATATATATATATACAATTACTAACTTTTTCCAATTTTTTTGATTATTTTGTCTAAAACTTAAATTTTCCTCATCTTTTCCAACTTTCATAACTTTTGGATAGGTAGGTTTCATGCCAAATTCTCAAAACCTTTGTCTGTTTTATTCAAATATTCTTGAAGATGTCTTTCATCGTACTATTCTCTTATGGTAATGATCCCTTTTTACACCTCCCACCGTCAGTAAACCTTCTTTTATTTAAATTGTCCATGAAAATTATAAAAAGTGGCAATAGGATGCAGTACTACCTAACTCGTAATTTAGCCACAAACCATTTTCCAATGCTTCCTTCAATCCTCACTACACATCTGCCATTTTTATGCAAAGTTTTTATTCCCTGAAAAGATTATCCATGATTCATATTTTTCTAAAATGAAAGAGCAGATTTCTGACTTATCTTATTGTTATGTTTTTTTAAGATCAATAAATGCTAAATACAAGCTCTTGTTACATTTGCTTGATTTCTGTGTAACTTGTCTTAATGTGAATACAGTAAACCCCCACCATAATACCTCTAGTTATAGCATTCTTCCAATTTTAAATGTTTTCTTCAGTCATTTGATCAATTCTGTGGCATGCCTCGCATTTTTTCACATCTGTAGCACTCTCAATTAAAATACTTTCCCCTCTTGCATTGCTTTTTTTATTTTTGTAAACTCAGCAGTAGTGGCAGGTGACCTGATAGGTTACCCACAAAAATAATGTTCCCGCATCAGTGACTGAAATTCTTTCTACCTTTCTATATAAGACATTTCTGGCACCTCCCTCGTTGAAGTCTGTGGTGATTTGTGCTACTATCGCTCTCTGGTTGACTTGAAACAATGTGAGACAGACGTTGACAGCCACATTCATCCGCCACCTTACTCTGCCCACAACGCTGTCCTTAGTCACTTTTACTGCAGTAGTTTCCAAAGTGACAGTTTTTTTTTATGCTGGGGGGTTTATGGTATTCATGTTAAGACAAGTTACACAGAACTCAAGTGAATGTAACAAAAACTGAAATTGTATTTAGGATTTATTGATCTTAAAAAAAAATAAAATAACAATTAAGTCAGAAATCTGCTCTTTCATTTTTAAAAATACGAATCATGGATAATCTTTTCTGGGAATAAAAAGTTTGCATAAAATTTATTTTATGCAAACTTTTTGAAATGGAAATAACTGATGTTATTGGATTTGTACAATATGTTTTTAAATTTTTTAGCAATGTTTATATGCATAATAAGCAGAAATATATTTGAATGCTTGAAATTTTGTACATTTAATGGTCTTTTAAACTGGAAAATGGAAGAGAATAAGAGACTGATATGTCTAAACCATTTTTTTGCAAGTTTCAGCAGAATTATTTTAATTTATTTTTATTATTATTATTTTTTTTTTGTTTCTTTGAAAATAAAAGGTGTGAAACATATAGAATGTTTTAAAATTTTTGATTTTTTACTGAAACAAATAAATTTTGGTTTTTCTTAAGGGTTGCAGTACATAAAATAAGTACTGCTACCCATAAGAAAAGATTAAATGTTGGCACTATTTAAACAAATTCAAAAAACCAAAAAAAAATTTTCAAAAAATTAAATTGGAAGTTTAGCAGCTGTCAGGTGACTTGCCACTGTTTTTGTTACATTTTGGACACCACACCCACTAGGCCCCAAGATACAACCCTCCTTCCTCTTGATTTTTGGTTTCATATATGGAATAACAGAGAATAAATTCTAGGTATCGTTTATGCCACAGTTTATTTACTTCATAGAAATTGTTTCTAGTACAGGTGGTTTGTTTATTTCTTATTTAATCCAAAGCTTTGCAGATACATAGAAAGGTTGCTATTTACAACTCAGTGTCTTCACTGAATTTATCAGTGAATAACATATTTCTTTTTTTTTTTTTTTTTTTTAATTCAACATTGTTCATTTGCTTTCCTTCCCTCACCCCAGCAAGCTGAGGTAGTTATGTCTTCAGATCCTATAAAAACAAAACTCTTTGTTCAATGTACATGTCTGTCATTTCCAGTCTATTAAGTTAACACATTCCCTGTTTGAACACAAACTTGCATCTGCAATTTTTATGTCTCGGTGCAGATATGCATTCATTCAATTGCAGTCAGTAAATGAGCACTGTAAAAAAGATAGGCACACGAAATGAACTGAGCCAGAGGTGGACTGGGTCAAAAATTCTTACTGGGGAAAACTTGTAGCGGACTTATACTGGTGTTTTATGACCATATTGTTTATGGCCAAAATCACATTTGTCTAGGACCCACCGGAGTTTCCCTGGTAAGTCTTATGGCCAGGCCCGCCTCTGAACTGAGTGCTATATATGAGCACAATGATTGAACAATGGGCTATTGCATTATGGCTGGGATTTTACTTAGCCTCAATTGCACTGTCTGGAGAGCACTATAAAAGCTGTATACTGGGTTCACAGTTTCATATGCTCTTTGCTTATGTCGAAGTTATTTTATCTAGTTTAGTATTTCCCACAAGAAGAAGAAAAAGTAAAATTTTTTTGAAGATTATTCTTGCTGAATTTTAATTCATTACTTTGTGAAAAACAAAACATCCTTAGTGTGTGTCTACTGATAAAATTTTGTGTAAAAAGAGTTTTCCTTAAAATTTTACCCTAAAGGGGTTATAATGGATGGTTAATATATTGAAGCTGATGACATTGAATCAGCTCTTTATATAATATGTCATCTGATACTGAAATAGAATTCTATTCAAGTGATGCAGATTCTGAATCTCGTTCAGATGAATCTGTTGATGTTAGAACTCTACAAACAACAGATGCTGGAATTACTTGGAGTGAAGACTCTTCACAGAAATCCATTTACTAAAAACCACTGCCTACTCATTCTACACCCTCACAAATATAAAAGGCAGCAAATGTATTAAAATAATGGTTTACGACACACACACACACACACACACACACACACACACACACACACACACACACACACACACACACACACACACACACACACACACACTCCTCAGGACCATATGTGGGGGATCATGCACCTGAGGCTCCAGCAAGGAAGAGGGTCCCTAAAGCATTTCTTAAATGATATACAAAAAATGGTTGTTATTTGGAGCATTAGCAACTGAGGCCATATTGCTCTGGGGATATGCGGTGGTCATTTCCTGACCTTTCCGCATCCTCCGTATTTGGTGGTTATGGGCTCGAACCCCGGTCTGATCGAGAAGCGTGTGCTACGCACTGTTGCTCCTGCCCACCTGGCTACGGAGGTGCTGATATACAAAAGAGAGAGGGCACCCTAAAACCTATTCAATTCGAAAAGATATTAGCAACTTAGATAAAAGATATTAAAAGATATTAGGCAGAACTGTGGATAAAACAGTATTTGTCTTCAAGTTGAAAATAAGGTCAAGCCTCATGCCAAGTACTCTATGCTGGGTCTTCCAGAACCATTCACCCTCCATGATTGAAATTGAATGTAGGAAAGAGTATGAACTTCGATTTGATTTCAACTACTGTGCAGAAATAATCGTACAGTCCTATAGTTCTATATGCTTGTTTATTGAAACTTTATTTTTGGGAAAATGTTAACATTGTTAGTTTTAGATAATTGTTTAATCCACAAAAAATATATTTATTTACATTATTTTTTCCCCCAGGTTTGGAAACTACAAAGAGTAATAAAATACTGTTCATTTCTTGAAAAACTAGTAGATCAACTTTCTGACGATCTTTATGAAACTTCTGCAGCAAGCAATAAACTCAGTAAAAGCACAACATTACCAATGTATGGTAAGTTATTTTAATTTATTAACTAGCATTCACAGCTGACTTGAATAGAATTTATCCTTTTCTAGGACAAAAAAGGAGCAAAGTAAATTTTTTTAATGGAGCTAATTATATATTTTCTACACCAGCATAGGCTTTCAAATAATTCAATACACCTTTCACAAAGTTTAGAAATTTTTAGACAAGAAAAACTTTTGCACTAAAATAGAATATAGGATTAAGATTATTAACATTCCCCAAGTCCATAAACTCGACTAACCTGGTCAATTCCCACAAATTACAGAATTTACAAATATTAATCCTGCTCCCTTCCCCGTAACTTTAGGAGGCCCGGAATGCTTTCCCCTGGCCTGGTCAGAGATAAATGTATCTGTAAGAAAACACACAAAGTACATAGAACCTAGCTGCTATAAGAAGAAACTAGATGACAAACTTGATAAATATAATCATGCAGACAAAAAACTTAATAACAAAAAAAAAAAAATCGTTAGGTGCATGAATCTGAGTAAGTGATGCTGCTAAACTCAACAGAAAGTTTGCTTCTTATCAAGAAAGCCTATTCAATATGGAATATATAACTATGTGGTTTATAATCCAATTATTCAGAGCATGAGATAGTTTAAGGAAGTTTATGAAAAGGATTTGGCAAAGAGGTTTGAGAAAGATATTAAAGAATTCTTTTGCTATGCCTGCACATACTACAGTGAGCAACAGGATCATATTTCAACAGTGGTTATTCCCCTAAGATTCTGACCCAAGTAGATGAGTTAACTAGATTCTCACAAGAATGTACTTTGTGGGGTAGAAGACTGTTTAGTTCAGCATCAGCCAGTTAAATTAATTTGTGATAAGTGAAAAACCATTGAAAAAGAAATTGTCAAGTTTAAAAATGAATACAGTACAAGGAGATGATACCTATCCAGTTATACTGAAAGAAGTTAAGGAGGTAATAATGGAGGGATCCTTAGACTCGGGAGAAGTCTCAGAAGATTCACAGCTTGAATTTGTCAAAGGAAAATCTTTGACTAACCTGGTGAAATATTATGAGGCAGTCACAAAGAAGCTGGATGCCGGAAATAACTTAAGATATAATTTATTTTGTTTTAAAAAAGCTTTCAGTGCATTCCTACATTGAACATTTTTGTGTCAGAAATTACCTTGTGATATAATTCAGAAAAATTGTGGTATTAGGAGTAGATCAGTGATTATGAATTCCCTACAACCTACAATCACCACTACTGCCTTTAATATATGATAATATATTAAAGGCAGTAGTGCCTTTAATACTAAACCAAGAATTTAAGACTAAACCAAGCTGCATCACATGGCAACTGTGCAGTTAACTTGTGCACACTGTGTGACATTGGCCACTGGTTAAGTTTATGCCTGTTCAGTTTCACCTACATAACAATGGACATGATACACGAGGAACAGTATGCTGCTCCAAAATTTTGTTTCCATCTCAAGAAAACATCAAAGCCGAAGCTTATGAAATGTTGAAAGAGATTTATGGTGAATGTATGCTTCCATATAGCTTGCAGGTGGTTTAGAATGTTTAAAACTAGACATGACCGTGTTGTTTGCTGTTTCTAGCTGAGCTACAGAATTTAAGACTAAACCAAGCTGCATCACATGGCAACTGTGCAGTTAACTTGTGCACACTGTGTGACATTGGCCACTGGTTAAGTTTATGCCTGTTCAGTTTCACCTACATAACAATGGACATGATACACGAGGAACAGTATGCTGCTCCAAAATTTTGTTTATGTAACTCAGTGTATAATGATAATTATGTAATTATCATTATACACTGAGTGGCCACTTCATTGGATACACCTACATAACACTAGCCTCCGCCTTCAGAGAACAGCCTGGATTAATGATGTTATGTCCTTAAGACAGTGTCAAAAGCATTCTAAGTATCACACCCAATATTAAACATTTAGTTTTTGCTATACAGGCTCAATCATTGCATTATTTAGGTTTATTTTACAATCATTATTAAAGAAGTTTAATAGTGTTTGTTTCATTTAAATATTATATTATAAATATTTAAGGTTAAGTGTAAGGTAAATTGTTTAAAAAAAAAATTTCACTGAATTCTTATTGCACGCATACGAAAAAAAAAAAAATCGGAGCAGGAATTTCTGTTGGGCCACAAATCTGCTGCTGCTAGATACTGTATTTGAAGAAACCATGAACCAGACTAAAAGAGACACTTGACTTTAAAAATGCAGTTCATAATATTTTGGGATACAATAAACACCCAGATTATAAGACGATCGTGGGTGACATACTGGAGAAGTTTATAAAATTTTATTTTCTAAACTCCTCCGGTATTGTCACCTCTAGTTATACTTTTAAATTTTGTTAAGCCCATTTCATTCTGTGATTTGCTGACAAAGAGTAAAACAGTAATGTGGCACTTTCAATATAGAAGTATATGATAAAAAAAAAAAAAAAAGTTTCTCCACTGTCAAAAAGTGATTGTCCAATTCTGCTTTGACCTTTACCACACATCTTAGCACCAACACACTAGGTAAACTTTATCAGAGCTAACTTTTATGATTTTATGTTTGTGTTCCCTAGTTCTTATCTTTCCTACCAGTGAGAGAGTATACCTGCTTAATTCATATCACTGGTTCTCCTTTAACAGCTCAGTCAAGTTCCCCTAAGATACAGTTTCCAATTTTTGCAGCCCACACCATCTTAAGTCATTATTCATATGTACTGCTCCTCACTTCCTACTCACCCTTCTTTGAACCCTCTCTACACGCTTCACGTCTTTGTTAGATTGTCTTCTGGACCTGAATAAAGGATTGTAAATGTAATATCCCCATGATATTATACAAAGAGACAATGACATCCCTCCCTTGCGAAGGTCCTACAAATCAAACCTTCAAAGTTGCCTGTTTACATTGTCACTTCCATCCCATATCTGCAATGTCATTTTCAAGCAACATGGCCTTGCTCTGGTTGTTAACTATGCTTCCTCTCTTAAAATTAACGGCACATTTACACCTTCCCTTATACTTCTAGTTCTGTTGGATCAACTTAGCTTACTTTCCATATATAAAACAGCAGAAGGAATTTTGTGGAAATCTGGAGAATTTACTCCAACCATTTAGGAACTTTAATAGTAACAGAGATAATCCCCCATACCCACTCTGGTTGGCTATCTAGCAGACAGCTAGACCACACAACTTCTCAATACAACTTGAGATCTAATGACAGTCCCTGTACTGGGAGCCCCCCCTCCCCTTCCCAAAATTAAAAATGTAGACATCAGGCAAGATTGCTGGCAGATCACAGATCTATTGCAATGCTATTTCTTCTAGGATGGGGCTGTAGTAGTCACCAGCTTTTTCTGCACAAAGGAAAACATAACTGGGATTGTTCCTAGTGTTACTTAGGAGTATGTTATAATATGGTTAGGAAATTTGGATAGTTTACTGGAAGGAAGTCTGTGTTACTTCTCATCTTCATCAGTGAAGATGAGAACACAGGGATTTGCTTAATTTGTGGGCAAAGTGATGTTTGTATTTTCACTCTAACAATGATTTCAACTTACTATAAGGAAATTATGTATGTTTACTAATGTTCAATCAATTTCTGAAATAAAGGAATTTTCATCTCAAATGAGAATTGTTATTTGTGGGTAGGCAAGAGAATAATGAACTTAGAATTTCTAATGGTAATCTTTCAAACCATTTTATTTGTTCCACTTGACACATGCAGATATACTTTATACAGCTCTGGTCCCTACTAAAGAATAAATTTACATGGACAAAGAGTGCATGCATGCCCAAATTGTAAAGATTAAGAGATGTGTCCACAGTGAACAGCTTAAATAAGAATTAAGGTTCTTTATGGGTGATTGAATCCCCACTCCATACTGAAATGTGCATAAAGGTACAGTATTTCTAATTTTTGAGATTTATTACCAGCTATTCTGCGATTGAAAGGTGTCCAAGCATACACAGGTATGAAGTTCGGAGATTCAAATTTGGTGGTAAGCATAATTAAATCAATTAAAGACACTTGTTTCTTGGATTAATCTAGTAAACATTATCTAACATAACAGCTCAAAATAAGTTACAAACCTCTGTAGTTGTTGATGAAACCTTATATTTCATAAGAAGCTTTATGCCTACAAATCTGAGCATTATAGCCATAGAAGCTAATGCACCAATAAAACCAAGCCTACAAATCTGACAAGCTACAAATCTAACAACCAATTTAAGTAGTGGTCACTGATATTAAGTCTAAAGTAATTCTTTCTAAACCTAGTTGATATGTGAAAAGTTTACTCATAAGGAATTTTAGCATTTATAAGAGAAATGAATTGTCTCAGCATTATTATTCATTCATTCATTCATTCAGCACTCTCATTAAATGTTATTCATATCCAACTGTAAGGTTATCCTAGCTGTGGTTCATCTCTGTAAATGGAGAAGTCTAAATGATGGTTATTCCAACAATGCTGAGAATTTCCATCCCTAAAGAAAAAATTATGAAATTATAAAAAAATTTCCTGATTGAATTTGGAAGTCTTCCTCAAAGTAGAAAAGCAGTTCCTTATTCCAAATCTGTTACCTTTACCAAATGTTATTTAAGTGTTAAATGGCATTAACACAATTAAAGAATTCTTTTGCTATGCCTGGAAACACTACAGGGAGCGGCAGGACCATGCAACAATGGTTATTCCCCTAAGAGAATCCAAGTGAACTAGATTCTCTAGTGAGAATCTAGAAAACTTCATTGTCACTACTAAGCCTGTGCAATGCAAGTTATGATTCATTAACTGACTTATTGATATGCTACAATTTGACTTCCAGTACAGAATAAGGAAACAGATAGAATAAACCAGAGCTATGATGCTCAATACATTCTACATATCAATATTTATAAAAGAAAAAGGAATAAAACATTAATGCAAAATGATTACAGTAAAAAATAAATAAATAAATAATTTTAAAACAATTAAAAAATCAATTGAACACAATTAAAACATAATTTTAAAAAGTTTAACGTACATTTTAAAAAATGATTTTCCTTCCTGAAGCTGACAATGCTTTTCAACCGTATGTCGTAATCACAGGAATGAATATTCATTCATTCATTACAATTCATTGTGATTTATAATATTCATTGTGATTACGACAGGAATAATCACAGGAATGAATATTCATTCCTGTGATTACGACAATTCATTACAATTCATTGTGATTTATAATATTCATTGTGATTACGACAGGAATAATCACAGGAATGAATATTCATTCCTGTGATTACGACATACGGTCGAAAAGCATTGTCAGCTTCAGGAAGGAAAATCATTTTTTAAAATGTACGTTAAACTTTTTAAAATTATGTTTTAATTGTGTTCAATTGATTTTTTAATTGTTTTAAAATTATTTATTTATTTTTTTTACTGTAATCATTTTGCATTAATATTTTATTCCTTTTAATTTCTGGTGAGTATCATACGGAAGTGTTCTACTTATCATATTGAGGTAAACTTCTCTTATTATTTTACAAATAAAGAACAAGGAAACAGGAATGATTATAGATTACAGTGACATGTTGACATTCAGCATAAAATAAGCATCTTGATTAACTATAACTTCTTAAGTTGCACTTTGATAAATATCAAATCCTTAAGTTAGTGTAAACAAGCTATAACTCTAACCTTTCACTGCCATTTTTCCATCTCTCTCCTTTCTAGAAAAAACTTCTTCCACTTCCTAGTTTTTTTTGTTTTTTTTTGTCTGCTTTGCATGCCCTTTATTATTAATAACATTACAAGTATCAACAGCAGCAGCAGTGCTACCTACAATAATGCAGAAATATATGGAAACAGCCACTTTTTGTTTAGAATTAGTTGTGTTAAGACAGAGCACATGTTGAAGAATATGATGGAGTGAGATAACAGCTATAACAGTAAGTACATTTTAAGATAGTTGACAATTAACAATAACTGCAGATAACATTACAATCTGCAGTTATTGTTATCTGCAGATTATAACTGCAGATTATCTGCAGTTAACTACTGCTATCGGGAAAATTGATGAAGATAAGTACAATTCAGAACTTTATTTTTAAAATGATTAAATAGCCTAAGGAGCAGTCTGGAAACATACAATCTATACAAATGTGCAGTTTGCCATATCACCAGTACAGAGCACCTTAAAAGTCTGAAAGTTCTCTGAATGCACTGTTCTTTCTACAGGCAAATAATAAGTGTCTAAAAATATATCATACTTCGGTATTCATCGTGTTGCTATACTGTATTATAGCCACACAGTTAATTAGATGGGGTATTGTACAAAATAAAATTTCTATACATTGATAACTTTATTGAAATTTATTTATTCAAGTAATTCAATGAACTTAAGTAAATACATTAAAAACCCAAGTAAAAATTCTGTGCAAATGCTTCATGCTAATGAAATATTTGTGCTTATTTTGGAATATGCCTCTTTTCCATATAGCAGAGTAAAACAGGTGTACCTTTGTTTAGTATCAGTTTTCCATAAGGTATCTGTTAGAGATAAACATTTTAATAATGTCAACTTATAGTTTATTGAAAATGAAGTACCGAACAGGGCATGAAGTTTTAGAAATAAAAATTTGTTTTTACAGTAGGTATATTTTTCATATAATCGTTGTGATCCAAACAAATCATCCTAACTGATCTAGCTAGATTCTTCACCAAACTAAATGGTGAAATTTTCATAATTTTCTTTGATAACTGGCTGTTTCATGTATTCATCTTTATTGTGAATAACAAGTTTGCAACATTCTTCCCTGATATCACTGTCAGTTTCCAAAAGTTTCTTAAATAATTCTTTGACATCCACTTAAAGCTGACATTATTGTCAGTAACATATTGTTTTGTCCTCATATTAAAATTCTATTTGATTAAGATCTGCATGGTATGAAAGTAAATGCAAAATGTGGAACCACAGGTTTTAATATTCATCCAATTTATATTTGTGTAATGGCATATATAGCTTAATTAAGCTATACATTTCATCATTAACATGTCCAAAGTGAATATTACTTTGCCTTCACAAAGCCGCCCTTCATATTCTTTTTTTTTTTTTTTGTGTATGTAATTCGATGAACGATGTGGAGCACTATCAATCACTAACACATTGTTAGTGTTTGGTATTAAACTATTTCTTACCTATATAATATTGGTGTAGATACAGCATAGACATATAACTATTAAAAATATTATGTCTAGTTGCATTTAGTGATATTTAAACTATTTCCTAACATATTTTTTAAATTAATCCAGTTCATTTCTTTGTAATAATCTCCTGTTATCTGGTTGGCTTTATATATTAGAAGCCCATTTTCAACAAATAGCTTTTTTCCCAATACATATAATTTGTTTCCAAATTTTGTTTCCATCTCAAGAGAACATCAGCTGAACATAAGAAATGTTAAGAGATTTATGGTGAATCTATGCTTCCATATAACACAGCTTGCAGGTGGCTTAGAATGTTTAAAGCTAGACATATTTCAATTGTAAAAGGTATTATATGTATGTACATATAATACCTTTTTTCCCATGACATAAAATTAAGCACCTTTTCTTCCAGAATTAGCAGTGGCTTATTGCCAGTTGATAGGCTAACTTCATTCTCACTTTGTGTTATTTATTGTGTGAGAGCTATTTAGCCACATTTCATCCATATGAATAATCAGTTGCCTACTTTCTCTGTATTGATGCATACTTCTTATATGAGGGCTGTTCAATAAAGAATAATGATAATTTTCCAGAACAACCGTATTGTTTGCTGTTTCTAGCTGAGCTACAGAATTTAAGACTAAACCAAGCTGCATCACATGGCAACTGTGCAGTTAACTTGTGCACACTGTGTGACATTGGCCACTGGTTAAGTTTATGCCTGTTCAGTTTCACCTACATAACAATGGACATGATACACGAGGAACAGTATGCTGCTCCAAAATTTTGTTTCCATCTCAAGAAAACATCAAAGCCGAAGCTTATGAAATGTTAAAAGAGATTTATGGTGAATGTATGCTTCCATATAGCTTGCAGGTGGTTTAGAATGTTTAAAACTAGACATGATTCAATCGCAAAAATCTGTGGTCCTGGAGCTCCAACCACTGCCGTCACCATAAAAAACCTTAAACACTGCTTCTGTAATTTTGAGAGATCATCATATAACAGTAAGGTGACTGGCACAGATGTTGAGAATATCAATAGGAAGCATGCATGCTATTCTCCATAACCACTTGCATATGACATGTTTTTGTGCATGCTGGGCTCCAAGACTACTCACACCTGAGCAACAGCAAGTTTGCATAGGGGTTTGTCAGGAGCTTCAACGGATGGTTACTGAAGATGGTGAGGTTTTGCACAAGGTGATATGGCAGATGAGACATGGCTTCATTCTTTCAACCCAGAGAGTAAGCAGCAAAGCTGTTTGGAAGTCCACATCGTTACCAACACCGAAAAAAAGCAAAAGTTGTGGTTTCTGCAGACAAGGTTATGGTCGTCTCTTTTTTTTTTTTTTTTTTTTTTTTGACATTCAAAGAATGGTTTACCAGCATGTTGTGCCACATCATGCAACTGTTACTGGACCTTACTACAGAACCGTACTGCATACTTTGCAGGGTCACATTCATTGCAAATTACAACTGCATGCAGGTGGGTAGAAGCTGCATCAACAATGCAAGCCTTCACATTGCTCATACTGCCATTGAGTATTTAGCTAGCATTAATGTCAAATGTGTTCCTCATCCACCCTACTGCCTTGACCTCATAACCTGTGTTTTTTTTTTTTTTTTTTTTGGAGGCAATTCTCAAATGCATGTCAAAAAGTGTCTTCCACCATATTTTTGAAGGATGGCAGAAACTGGAGTAAGTGCATTTCATCAAATGGCAACTATTTTGAATAGGATCATTAAAATATAGATGATTAATAAAAGTACATTGTGAAAAAAAAATTATGATCATTCCTTGTTGAATGGCCCTTGTATTATCCTATTCACCAGCTTCAGGTATCACTAATTTTTTTTTTTTTTTATTTGAAGATGGGATTTACATTTACTCCACTTATATCCCAACCTTTTAAAATGTTAAACTTCTGGCACTCTCATAAAGGACATTTCTTCAAAAATCCTTCAATTTTTGAAGAATTGGCCTTATTGTTGGAAATGTGTGATTTGTTGCATGAAATGAGTTTACAGTTCTGTGTATTATGCATTTATCAAAATCATTAATTTCAGTTATGGGATCAATAGTTAGCAATGCATTTTAGTAGTTTTAGAAGATTCACTGGTTTCAAACAACCATCATTTGACCATTGCTCCATCTAGACATTAGCATTAGAAAAAGCATATGATGAAAACAAACTTATACAGCATCAGCCAAAAAAAAAAAAAAAAAAAAACCATTTCACCCATTTATTTGCTCCAAAAGTTTGTTCAGTTCTTCCTTGAATTTATTTAAGCTATAAACTTCCACAACAACAGATGGAAGTTTGTTCCAGCAGTCAACTACTCGCTGGCTAAAGGAAAATTTCCACACACGTCTATTCTACAACTATTTTTCTTCAATTTGAGTTTATGCCCCCTCAGGTTTATAATCTGAGCAAGAGAAAGAATCTCATCAGCATTGAGTCTGCTCAAACCATTCAAGACCTTATAAACCTCAATCTGACCACCCTCCAGGTGCAGCGCCTCCGTAGCCAGGTAAGAAGGAGCGGCAGTGCGTAGCACGCGCTTCTTGATTAGACCTTCGAGCCCGTGACCACCAAATACGGAGGATGCGGAAAGGTCAGGGAATGACCACCACGTATCCCCGGAGCAATATAGCTTTAGTTGCTAATGCTCCTAAAAAAAAAACACCAATCTCCAGGTGCCTAGTCTCCAGATCCTGCAATTTGCAGAACTTAAGCCTTTCTTGGTAAGAGCACCCCTTTGTTCCCCTCACAAGTCTTGTGGCCCTTCTTTGTACTCATTCTAGGAACTCTATATCCTTCTTAAAATGAGGCCTCCAGACCTGTACGCAATACTCAAGGTGTGGCTTGACCATTGCCTTATTCAAAGGGATAATTATCTCCTAATCCCTGCTAACAATATCCCCATGTATTATCGACAAGACACCATGACCTACTCTGGCTGCCTGTCTGCACTGCTCAGAAAACTTCAAATCTGACTGCACAATTATCTTTTTTTTTTTTTTATTTTCCACTACCCTGAGTGTAGTACCACACAGTTGGTGCATTTCTTTGGAGTTACTGCTACCTATATGCAGTACTTTGCACTTGTCAATGTTCAACTTCAGTTGCCATTTCTTAGACATCTGAGGCGCCTCCGTAGCCAGGTGGGAAGGAGCAGCAGTGCGTAGCACACGCTTCTTGATTAGACCGGGGTTCGAGCCCGTCACCACCAAATACAGAGGATGTGGAAAAGTCAGAGAATGATCACCACATATCCCGGAGCAATATGGCCTTAGTTGCTAATGCTCCTAAAATCCAAACAACAACAACAATCTTAGACATCTGCCCAACTTTTCTAGATCCTGTTGCAGTAGCGTACTGTCATTACTGCTATTAACAACCTTGCTAACCTTTGTATCGTCTCCAAACTTGGATATCAAGTCTGATATGCTTTGATCAGTATCATTGATAAATATAAAAAACAACATTGGGCCAAACACTGGGGGACTCCACTAATAACATAAGTCCACAAAGATCAGTGTCCATTGAATACCACTCTCGGTCTTCTCCCATTCAACCATCCTTTTATCCATTGTAGCAACTTGCCCTTAATGCCATACTGCTCCAATTTGTACAGTATTCTTCCATGCGCAACAGTATCAAAAGCTTTTCTGAAATCCAAGTATATGATATCAAAATTATTTTTTGCATCTAGTTCCTTTGTAACCACATCATAGTATCCAATCAAATTTGTCGGACAAGACTTTCCCTTAACAAACTTATGCTGTGTCTGAATTATTACTGCAGTCTTGTCTAGATGATCCTGCTTTGCTTCTTTAACCAGCGGCTCCATTATTTTCCCCGGAACAGAAGTTAAACAGGATTGTAATTTTAAACAGGGCTGTAATTACTCGTGTCACTCTTTGACACCCCCCCTTCCCCGTCAATTGGGGATACATTTGCACATCTCCAATATGTGAGGACTTTTCCTGAATCCACTGATGCTCTCGTAATTATGGCTAAGCGTTTGCTTATTCCTTTTGCCATCTCCTTTAATATAACGGATAGATCCCATCCTCCCCTGGTGTCTTTCTTATGTTTAACTTCAGCAATTTCTCCTCCACTTTACTCTCAGTTTTACAAAATCATTTAGCTTGCTGTTAGAGTTTAATAAGCTTCTATCCTCCACTTCCCTACAGAACTCCTCATGTGTAAATGTAGATGCAAAATACTCTTTCAGTTTGTCAGCTATCTGAGTAGGATCATCAACATTCGAACCGTCAATGTCAAGTGGGCCAATCTGATTCATCCTCTTCCTTTTAGAGTTTATATAAGTAAAGACATCTCTTCTGTTTTTCTTTGATTCCTTTGCCAGAGTTCTCGCAATCTTCCTTCACTTGCCCAACATCCTTTGTGATTTGATTACAGACTAGCATATATCTACCATATGCTTCCGTGCTGCCTGATAATTTATGCATCCCATTCATTTTTCTTCTCTGCCACATGTCTCATTAGTTCATCTGACATCCATTTAGGCCTAAGCCAAAATTTGATTGGATACTATGATGTGGTCACAAAGGAACTGGATGCAAAAATAATTTTGATATCATATACTTGGATCTTAGGAAAGCTTTTGATACTGTTGCAGATGGAAGACTACTGCACAAATTGGAGCAGTATGGCATTAAGGGCAAAATGCTGCTGTGGATAAAGGGATTGTTCTGTGGGAGAAGACAGAGTGGTAATCAATGGACGCTGCTCTTCCTGGACTAATGTTATTAGTAGAGTCCCCCCAGGGTTCAGTGTTGGGTCCATTGTTGTTTTCTGTATTTATTAATGATATTGATGAAGGTATATCAGGCTTAAAGTCTAAGTTTTCAGATGATATGAAGGTTGGCAGGGTTGTTAATGACACTAATGACAGTATGCTACTGAAAGAGGATCAAGAAATGTTGAGCAGATGGGCTGAGAGGTAGCAACTGAAGTTCAACATTGACAAATGTAAGGTACTGCATATGCATAGCAGTAACCCCAGAGTAACATATCAACTGTGTGGTACTATACTCAAGGTGGTAGAGAATGAAAAGGACCTGGAGGTAATCGTGCAGTCAGATATGAAGTTTTCTGAACAGTGCAGACAGTCTGCAAAAGTAGCTCATGGTGTCTTGTCAACGATATACAGGAATTTTTCTAGCAGGGATAACGAGGTGATTATCCCCTTTATAAGGCAATGGTCAGGCCACACCTTGAGTGCTGTATACGGATCTGGAGGCCTTATTTTAGGAAGGATATAAAGCTGCTAGAACAAAGCGTTGCTCTTACAAAGAAAGGCTGAAGATTTGCAAATAACAGTGTCTGGTGACTAGGCACATGCGAGGTGATCTGATTGAGGTGTATAAGGCTTTGGATGGTTTGAACAAGCTCACTGCTGATGGGATTTGCCTCTTGCCCAGATTAATTGCCTGAGGGGACATAAATTCAAATCGAGGAAAGACAGTTGTAGAATAGATGTGTGGAAGTTTCCCTTTAGCCAGCATGTGGTTGATTGTTGGAATAAACTTCTATCTGTTGTTATAGAAGTTGACAGCTTAAATAAATTCAAGGCAGAACTAGACAAACATTTTGAGTGAATGGATGATGGGTGAAATTCAAAGGTTTTTTTTTTTTTTTTGGCTGATTCTGTAAAAGCTTGCTTTCTTGCATCATATGCCTCTACTAATGCTCATGCTAAACCTTGAACAGTATTTCTTAGTTGGTATGAAAAGCCAAGTAGCTTTCAAGATTAATTCCTTGAATGCTTTCCATTAAAATTTGCTGTTGGTAACATCATCAGTTGGCCCCACTGTATATAATTTAAAAACTGTCTGAGATGATTGTAGTCACCTTTACGAAAGCAAAAACGCTTCCCTTTACCCCTGATATCAATAACATCTTTAAGTAAATTCCACATGAGTACACTGTGATCACTGCCACATAGTGGTTCCTTTATCTGTAAATTCTTAATGTATTAATAACATTCCAGACATTGCAAAAGTGTGATCAATTTCTCTGCAAATAAGAATTTAGGAATTTCATTTTCAGCTTCCTTTTCAAAAAATGCTATTATATGAAAATTTCTCTTTGTTAACTATCAAATGTTACACTTTCTGTTAACAATGAGTATTCTATATTATGCATTACCCCTTTCAAAATTAATGGATTGCATTATAGACTAGATTTTGATTGGATAAAACTTCAATGCACGTCTTGTTCTGTGCAAGAAAACTTCAACAGTTGTAGATTAAAAAAAAAACTTTAACATTGTCTCACTGTTTAATTAAACTGATTGTTAAATCTAGTATATAATTTAAATAATTATGAATATATTATTAATGTTAAACATTAATTTTTATAAACAAAAGAGCCTTAAGATGAATAAGCCCAGGTAATTATGATATTTATTCCTAGATTGTGATTTTTCTGGGAATATGGAAGGAATGTGCAGTGCATGGAATGTTAATGAGGTAAGCACTATTTTGATTTAATTTTAATATTAAATAATTGCTAGTTTGGTAAAACTTTTGGAAGATCCATTTTGTAGTAATCATATGTTATGTATGTTTAGCATCTTAGTTAGATGATATCTAAGTAAGTGCAGTGTAAACTAATGAAAAAAAAGGAACAGTAAGGAGTGGACACTTAAACAGGGTAGGAAATGACTGCTGCATGTAGACTGCTAGCCTTGGAAGCAGTTGTAATAGGTAGAAATTCTATTGCATTTACAGAAATGTTTTAGGAAAATTTGAAGGGCAAGTTAAACCTAGTAGTAACGGTAAAAAGTTACTAAAATGTTAATTGCAATTAAAATTGTTTATGCTTTATTATGTTTGCATTTAATTTTGTATAAAGATAAGTACAGGGTTATATGGTGGGATCACAATAGAAACGGATCTTAAACAACTAGTTGAAGATACAAGGGTATACAGAAGATTTGAAACTTGAAGTTGCCATCTTGTATAAAGCAAATTACAAGTGGTAATTAGTGCCAAAAATAAAGAATAATAAGTTTTAAAATGGGCAAAAAATAAAAAGGCTCTTGGATTTTTCAACAACCAAGAATTACACAAACTGTCTTGCTCAACAGTTAAATGACTTTCCTGATGCTGAAATAACTTGAAATGAAGAATAGAAAAATGAAGAGAACTTTAATGGAAGTTGCAAAAGAAGTGTGGGAGAGATCTGTTAAAGCCATGAAATTCAGAATGGACCAAAGAAGTATAGTCGGGGGGGGGGGGGAAATTTTTGCCAAATAAACTAATCAACTCCCATTGGAATATAAAAGAAATGTGTCAAAGAGACTAAAGGAAAAGGGAATGTATTGAAGACAAGTATCAGAAAGGTAGGAAAATGTTTTGGTTAAAATTTGAACAGGAGAGAAAACCTGAGAAAATCAACAGTGATAAAAGGCACATTTAAAACAGAAGAGCAGGGTATTTTAGAATTGTAAAGTAGATAATTTGATGAATTGTTAAAAGAAGGAATAGGTCTCACTGAAGGTGAGGAAAAGATTGTAATGGGGAAATTTTGGATACTATATCTATTGTTGAGGTAGAAATGGTCATGGAATACACCGATGAGCCAAAACATTATGACCACCTACCTAATATGATATTGGTCCTTCACGTGCTGCCAAAATAGCTCGTACCCAACAAGGCATGGACGCTACAAGATTTCTAAATGTGTCTTGTGGTATCTGGTACCAACATGTAACCAGCAGATCCTTTAACTCCTGTAAAGTCCATGGTTGAGATGCTGCAGATCGGGTTTTTGCTGTTCTAACACAAATTACAGATGCTCGATGGGATTGATGTCTGGGGAATTTGGAGGCCAAGGAAATATAGTATAGTGTTTAGGGTCTAATGGCACCAGGGATTTCCCCCATCTCCGCGTAATATACATTGTGGTGTGATACAGAACACTATAGAGGCCAGAGGTTTAAAAGTGTATGGATATTGTGGTGTGTAATGTTTTGTACCGTTGTTCATCTGGTCTTTTAGCCGTTGGGTCTCAAATGAGACCCACCGTTGCCCACACTATACCTCGTGGAGGCAGACCAGGTACACCAGTATTTTAGAAATTTACTATTTACTCTGGCAGGTCCTGCCACCTAATTTCCCGAGATTTCAGTGGCTAAGACCTAAAAAAAAAAAAGTGGGGGGGAGAAACGCTAGAAATTGGGTCAGGCCGAAAGAGATATAAGTTATACGGGTTAGAGTTCTTTTTTTTTTTTTTTTTTTTTAATATAATTTTTGTGTGAGGCTTGTATAGTTTTGGCAAGGGTCAAACGCTAGTTGTAAGATAGCTAGAGAGGGAAGTGAGACTGAAAACTGGGGGGGTGAAAGACAGAAATATGGAGTCAATAGTGAAGATAACCCCAAAAGTCGTCAGGGCAGGCCCATGCCTCACCAGGTGAAGATAGGGGATGGCGGGGGGGGGTAGAGAGTAACCATCCCCTGCCAAGGGAAGGGAAAGAAAGCGAACCGAGTGAGGGTACCCGGTTCAGATCGCCTAATGATGTTTTGGCAGCAAACTGCATAATGTCTTTGTCAGGTCTTCGTATGCCATTCCTGGGACATGTTGTCCCATCCGTGTGAGTGGTCAAGACCAGATAATGACTCCAGTTTAAGCCAGTGGTCAGATCCAGGTTAAGTTAATGATTAGTTTTTCAGATTGTAGCTGTTAGGTTTTTGTTTGGTTGACACATCTAAGGATCTTTATTATGGATGACGAGTGGTTAGTTTGTGGGAAAATTCCTGCTAAGGTTGTGGGTATGTTCTTCTTCTAGTAAAAATATCCTGTGCAAACTGCGTTAAGGCTTTATAGTTGTCCTCGCTCTCCAGGAGATATTGTTCTTGGTTTATTGGCGAGAAACCTATTCTAGTTATTAAGAGGCAGTGGAGGTCTTCATATAGTTGGCAGTGGTGCATGAGGTGCTCCCACGTCTCTGGCTGTCCACAGTGGCAGAGAGGGGTGTCACTCAATCCGAAACTGGAGAGTTTTGCTCTTATTGCGCCATGTCCCGTGAGCAGGTAGGATGTCAGCAGTCCCGGTGAAAACCAGTTTGGGCTTTTGGGAAACACTAGTTGATTATCTGGTATGAATCTTCGGGTGACTTCCCCTTTTGTCGAAGTCATCCAGCGGGTTTGCCAGGCCTGCTGTAGGTGGGTGAGAAGGCTTTTTTTTCTCGAGTTTACAATCGTTCGCCGGATCAGTTGTGTAGTCTAGGCAGGTGATTGATTTGCCTTTGGATAGTTGATAAAGCGGACGATCTCCAGGACCAGGGGGAGAGCACCCAAGAGGACCTGGAGGGCGTGGGTGCTTACAGCACAGCAGGCTCTCAAGATTGTCAGTAGGACTGAACGTTGAATGGTCTCTAGCTTCCTTTTGTTTACTGCTGTTACCGCCTTGTGGAACCAGACTCCTGATGCGTATGTTATTGCTGGTAAGAAGACTGCCTTATAGAAGAGGGCTAGGGTCCTCTTCTTAAGCCCCCAGTCGCAACAAGTGACTCTAGCTATTAGTGCAGAGTATTTTTTGATTTTGCTTCAGAGGTAAGTAAGATGGGGTGTGAATGACAGATTTTTATCCAGAAAAATACCAAGATATTTAAGTTCGGTGGAAAGCTTAATTGTTGTTTCCTGAATCTTTATCTAGGGAGGCCTTCTGATATTGAGAGAACCTTTAAGTAGGATGGAGCAGGTTTTTGTTGGGGATATCTTTAAGTGGTTTTGGGTGGCCCAGTCTTGTAGCATATTTATAGCACAGTTTGCAGAGATCTCTAGTTGAGTTCTTGAGTCTGCCGCCACCATCAGGATGAGGTCATCCGCATAGGCCTGTGACCTCACATTACCAAGGTCGAGGTTTAGAAAGCTGTCGAGCACCACGTTCCAGAGAAGTGGACCAAGTACTGAGCCTTGTGGGCATCCTCTATAGACTGGTCGTGTGACTGAACAGTACGGAGCACTGACAGTTACTGTTCTGTTTGCAAGATAGGTTTTTATACAATTGTACAAATTAGCTGGTAGTTTTGCTTTCCGGAGTCTGCTGAGGACGCTTGGCCACCAGAGGGAGTCAAACACCCCAGCAAAATCCACTGAAATGACAAGGAAGTATTTATGGCTGGTAGTGGTAGCTGCTTTGACGATATTCTCTAAGGCGTCCACTGTGGAGCATCCCCTTCTAAAGCCGTATTGGTTGTCAGAGTGAAGGCCAGCCTTGGAGTAATGAATTTCTATTCTATTGCTTAGAAGATGTTCTAGGAGTTGGCTTAGTATGGATAGAAGAGCGATGGGCTGGTATGACTCCGAAAGGTCTTGTGGTTTTGTCGGATTCTTGAGAATAAGCCTTAATTTTGCAGATCTCCATACTGCTGGGAAATGGCCTGCTTCAAGGCAATGGTTGAAGAAGTTTAGGATCTCATTTGGGATGGTATGATCTCGGGCTCCAGCATATCTTCTCCTGGAGATTTCTTGTTTTTTATTTTTGCTGCAGTGGAGTCCAGTTCTTCCTTGGTGAAGCTGTCTTCCACTTGGGCCGTGGTGTATGTGCTGTTTTCCTCACATAGTAGTATTTGCTCTGGGGTGCTTGGTGGCATGTGTTGATGGAGCATGGCGTCAAGGATGTTATTTATAGATTCGGACCATGTCTTTGTATACGTGCCTTGTGGCGTCTTGGTGGCTGGGATGACTTCTCACCTGGGGAGTTTGTTTGTGATTACTCTGTAGACCACTCCCCGTGGAGCAAAATTTCCAACTGTGGAGACTAGGTGCTCCCAGGAGCGCTTCTTCCTTTGTTTAATCAGGGCTGTGTTATTCGTTTCTTGCCGTTCGGTACTGCTGCTTGAGATACTCTACTTCCGCTTCCGGCCATGTCCATCTTGCGCGTTGAAAATTTTTCCGTCGGGTGTAAACCTCCCGTCACAGTTGTTGGAGCTCTGGGTACCACCAAGGTACAGCTCCAAGAGAAGGTTTCTTCCTTTTAATAGAGTTAATTGAGCTTTCAGTGACTAGGCTTACAATTGCCTTTTGGTGCTGGTCTGGGTTCAGTCCAACTGTGCTGAGAGAGTGGGCGGCCATGATCAGTGAATCCTTAAATTCCCGCCAGTTTGCCTTGTCAATTGCAAATCTATGTAGAGTTTGCCTTATAATTGGTTGTCGGCTTACTGATCGGTGCAGTTGGAAAGTTATTACACGGTGGTCCGAAGTGGTCCAGCTTTCTCTAACTGTCCAGGATGAAAGGTGTCATGCAACGGATCTTGTGGCCAGGGTGATATCAATTGTGGCTTCCCACATTGTACTAGAGAAGGTCGGTAGGTTATTTGATTGGTTGAGAATTGAGGAAGAACTGTTTGAGAGATATTCTTCCAGTCTTTGTCCATTGTTTGTGCCTCGTCTATCTTGAGTTTCACTGAACCACGCTGGCGACCTGCAGTTTACGTCGACGGCAACGATGATTTTTGCATTTGGGAATTCCAGAGAGATGCTTTGTAAGTATCTAATAATCAGGAGAATATCCTTCCCCAGCCGAGAGTAGAGAGAAACTGCGTAAAATTCCCCATGGGTGATGAAATGGGCACAGGCTGCCCAGGGAAGGCAGTAATGTGGTATTTTGGTAACAGTGAGATCAGAGTTTCTGACCAGAATAGCCGCCCATGGGGTCTCCCCGTCCACTTGAACTATCTTATAAGTCAACGGATACCCTCTGACTGCCTTACTATGCGAATATGGCTCTTGAAGAAAGAGGATATCGAGGTTCTCCTCATCTGCCTTTTTCCTCAACTGCGCTGCAACTGCTTTAGCTCGCTGGGCATTAATTTGTGCAAATTTTACAGTGGTAGTATTAAATGGTTTAAGGTAAGTCCCCATAATCGAGCCTTAGTTGGCATGTGCTCTTAGCTTTTGTGTAGACAGGGCATTTATTGTCCCAGATGGAATGATCTGCTTGCATTTTCATTGATTTGCAGTTTGCACAAGTGGGTGGGTCTTCTTTTTTAATGCACGAGTTAAAGTCGTGGCCTCTCTAAGCACAGTGTCCACATGTGGGTTGAGCTTGTGTACACGTGTGTGTTGTGTCCAAAACGACAACACTTGTAGCTTTTGGGGACAGCCACATGCTCCTTGAAGCGGTGACTGCCCCAATTTATGAACACTATTTTGTTGACTTATTGTTCTCCAGGCTGTGGGGGAAAGCTCCACTACCCAGTTGGTAGAATTTCCCACTCTGGCATTTTTTTGGAATTTCGGGAAAACGAGGTCATTTGGTTCAACATCTGGGTGGTCCTGCTGGAGGTTTCTTCTGTATAGTTCATCCTGGAGTGTTGCTGGGCTTAGGTCCTTTTCGGTATCATAAATTATTATGCTGGGCCCCTTTCTTTTCGGGGGTGCAGCCTGTAGGCCAAGTGTTTGTATTTTGGGGTTACTAATGATTTTGTTAGCTTCTTCTTTCGTCTCAGTTTCAATGATGACACCAATATTACGTGTCTTACGCACAGATTTAATTTTTCCATTTTCAGGTCTTCTGCTAAATTTGCGACCACTATATTTTTTACTTCCTCACTTGTGTGATGATCGTCTGTGGAAGTAGATCTAACAATTACCAGATGTGGTTTTTGTAGGAGAGTTTTCCTTTTGGTTGAGTTTCCTGATTCAGTTGTTTGTTCAGCATTTCTGGGAGTCCTCAGCGCATCTGCATAGGTAGGGGCGCGCTATTGCATTTGATTATCCCTACCGTCAAGATATGCCTCGAGTTTAGCCACTGCTTTCTCGCGTTCGAGGTGCGTTGTAAGTAAAATGGTTTCCAACTTCATCCATAGGGAAACTGTCTGCGCGTAGAGCTGTACTGACTCTGCTGTTGGTTGTCTTCATTAAAGTTTCTAGTGCAGTTCTCAGGTAGAGAACCTGCTCTAAAATGGGACCCTCAGGCAGAGTGGGATCCAGTGGTGTCTCTTCATCATCATTTTCTCCTTGCTGGGAAGATCGGTCTTGTAGTTCCTTTCGTTCACTTTGGGATCTGGTTTCCATTTCTTATTTCGGAAATGATTTTTTATTATGCTTCTTGGAGGCTGGAGTAGGCCTGGAAGCCTCAGTATCACCCCGTAGGCTTAGAGTTTGGATAGTTTCAGGAGTAAAGTCCTGGCATTCATCAATGATATTATAGTCTGCAGTGGACATGATTTTCGAAAAACGGAAAATAGGGGTTTCCAGATAATCGGGTCGCTGTTAGTATTCTCCTAAAAAGTAGCAAAATGATGGTTGAAACAAGTCTCTATGATAAACAGGAACTGGGCATTGGGTTGTAGCCTTCTGGTCACGTGGGAAAAACCTCTAAATTAATAGAACAAGGTTTTTTTTTTTTATTATTATTATTATTATAAGTTTTTGGGGACAATAAATACGATGACAGTCTTCATTTTCTTGCAGGATAAGCCCGGGGGAAGTTTCACATTTGCCACAGAAAGTTTGTAGAAGTATGGGGAGCACACAGAAAACGTGGTAAAGTTAGTTTAAATCAGGCGAAAAGTTTCAGAGACGTGCCTGTGGGCATAAGAGGAGAAAAGTGCAATTAGGGTGGAAGAGGTATAATCCCTAACCTTGTCGCCACGTTATTCTTGACCTTGTTAAGCGACAATTACTAAGCAACTTAAGCAGACATTTGCTGACACACAGCGGGTGGTCCCCTCCCCAGTCACAATTTGCTAGATATTAGCGTGGCAGCTCCGAAAAGACCGAAAACTGCTCTCTTCAATTTCCTGCCAATGGCGGCCTAACCATTGACAAAGACGTTCAATAATTAACGTTAAGATCTAGCAGAAAGATCCCAGAAAACACCAAAAGAGTCTCACCAACGGAATCCTCTTCTAAACTTGTCTATGGAGAACATAATTCCAGAAGTATGGGGCACTTTAAGCACTTAAGTTAAACAAAGTATCAGGAGCTCGAATTATTGCGTCTGCATGTTAAGACGAGAAGTATAGCCACCGGCCAGGGCAATACTGGAAGTCTTCCTCGTGTTCTGCGAACCAGTCTCAAACAATCCGGGCAGTGTGGCACGGCACATTATCCTGCTGAAAGATGGCACCACCAGAGGGAAAGACTTGTTGCCATGAAAGGGTGTACCTGGTCAGCAGTGATGTTTAGGTAGGTGGTAGATGTGAAAGTGCCCGGCACATGGATGACTTGGACCCAGGGTTTCCCGGCAGAACATCGCCCAAAGCATGACACTGCAGCCAACAGCTTGTTTTCGTCTCACAGTGCATCCAAGCGCCATCACTTCCCCAGGTAAATGATGCACACATACCTGGCCGTCTACACGGTGCAACAGGAAACGTGATTCATCGGACCAGACCACCTTCTTCCAATCACTCAAGGTCCAGTTTCGATGCTCGTGTACCCATTGTAGACACTGTCACCGGTGAACCATGGTTAGCATGGGCACTCAGTGTCCTGCAGCTATGCAACCCCATTTTCAGCAGGGTTTGATGTACTATGTTGTGACATATTACTCCCATCACCATTCCAATAACCAGCTTGTTGCCACGTACCATCCGGGAGAGCCTTTGCTCACCTTGAGCATCGATGAACCATGGTTGTCCAACACCTCGCCTGCGGTTCATGGGTTTCCCCTCCTTGGACCACTTTCGGTAGGTACTAACCACAGCAGACCGTAAGCACCCCACCAGCCATGCCGTTTCAGATGTGCTCTGACCTAGTCGTCTGGCCATTACAATTTGGTCTTTGTCAAACTCGCTTAAGTCCGTTGCCTTTCCCATCTGAAGAACAAGAGTAACACTGATTAATGGAACTCAGTATCAGGTGTTTTTTATACCGTGTCCTGACCCGCACATGCGCCGTAGTTCACCTGCAGTTGCTTCGATTTACATAATGACTCACTGGTCATAATGTTTTGGCTCATCTCTATATATAAAAGTATGATAAAGCAGTGAGCATATATTATATTTAGATCTGAAATCTAAGATGAAGGAAAATTGTGTCATGTTGTTATATTGCATTAACTCAATGTTGCCATAGAAGATTAGAGCAAGGCATCAATTACACTAATGTTTAAAAAAAAAAAAAAAAAAAAAAAAAAGTAGAAATAAAGAAGCTTGAATGTGGCAATTAGAGAAATTTCACCCTTTTGTATACCAGCTAATATCTTGGCAAGTATCTTAGTAAAGAGGATTAAAAGTATTGTTGAGTGTAACCTTTGGGGTAAAATAGTCAGGTTTTAGGCCAAAGGGATTAGATATTTTCCATAAAATAAATTTTAGAAAAGTTATCATGATCATCAACCAAATCTGATGTAAAAGTTGCTGTGATAGTAGAGATCAGTTCTTCTGGACTATCAGCCTTCCACTTAGTATTTTTCATGTTATCCTGTTTCCTGTTAGAGGAAATAGGATAGCATGAAAAACAACCCTAGTCAGAGTAAGCTATCTTCTAATGCTTGATGTTCCATCAGCTTAAGTTTGCTTCACTTATCTATGATTTGATATTTGTTACTCCAAAATTTTTCCTTACAGTCTGGTTAAATTAGATATTTTTTTGTGTGAAATATCGAACCAAACTAATTCATAATGAAATGATATTTGTAGAATTGTTAGGAAGCCACTTATAAACAGCACACTGTAAGTCCTGACTGATCCACGGTGTCTTAACCACCATCTCTGAAAAATGATGGCCATTGTAGTTTTTTGTGTTTTGCTTGCCAACCATTTAATTTAGGTACAAGAAACTGTAGAGCAAAATGAAAGATCTTAAAAACTGCACGTGATAAAATTTTTAGATTTTCTGTGACAAATAGTCTAAGAAAACTGCCATTTAATTCCACAATTACCATGCTTACAACCTTGCTGGCTAACCAGGCTTTTGAAAAAGTGCTTATGCCTATTATCAGACCTCAGAATGAGTATCATTGTATAGAGAGTGCTGTATGTGAATTCAGTGACTACACTCATGAGGTTGCAAAAATTCAAATTGTGGAAGGACAGTTGCAGAATAGATTTGTGGATGTTTGCCTTTAGCCAGCAAGTGGTTGATTGCTGGAACAAACTTCCATCTGTTGTTGTGGAAGTGGATAGCTTAAATAAATACAAGGAAGAACTAGACAAACTATTGGAGGGAATGGATAGGTGAAATGGAAAGGGTTTTTGTTTTTTTGCTGATGTTGTGTAAGCTTGCTTTCTTGTATCATAAGCCACTACTAATGCTAAAGAACAGTGTCCTTTAATAACCACTTGGTCTTCTCTTACTCAACTTGCCCTTAATGCCACATTGCTCTAGTTTTGTACAGCAGTCTTTTATGTGCAACAGTATCAAAGGTTCTTCTGAAATCCAAGTACAGTAATACCCCGAAGTTACGCGATAGGTGGGTCCGACGAAAATCGCGTAAGTCAGGGTACAACTTTGCATATAAATACATATAAATTTTGCTTAATTGGGACCAAGGACTAACAAAAACACTAGTTTAGAAGAAAAATATTAATAAAATTGCAGTTCTTTATACATATTAATACAAAATATGTATTAAAAAAACAAATGACTTACGTTAAAAAGTTATTTCGATGTCGATGGCTTCATAAAATCTAACAAATTCGTCTGACGACACAGCGCCTTCTTTTTTTCACGCAGAATTTCTTCGTAGCAAGCTAATAATTTTTTTATTCCTTGCTTTGTAGCTATAACGTGTTCTTCGTTGGAGTCTATGTTTTCTAAAATTTTTAAGCCCTTTACAATTGAGCCCTTTTCAATTTTCAACCTCTCAAGTTTGCAATTGTCATATGCTTTTCGCCGTTGCTTCATTTAGGCCTGTAGCACGTGCAATATCACATGGTCTTTCATTTCACTCAAAGCGTTTCACAATTTCATATTTTTTCTCTATCGACAGAGGCGGACTGGCCATAAGCCTTACCGGGGAAACCTCGGTGGGCCAGTGTGATTTTGGCCATAAACCATAGTATGAGGCCACTATAAATTTTCCCGGGTAAGAATTTTTGATCCAGTCCGCCTCTGTTTATCGATAATTGCTTTTCTTTTTCTCTCTGAATCTGCAGTGTCTTCACCAGGACGCTTCCTTTTCACACCTTTTAATTAAGTATTTTACTCATTTTTAGGGAATAAAGCACAATTACAAAACGAGGAGGCACGCTTGATACGCATAAACAAAGCTGTGCGCATGTAGCAACTGAATAAACAACACCATAAAGGCAGAGATACGCTATTAACACCTCACATTTCTAGGGGTTACTACCATAAAACAATAAAAATCCAGTTGCGTTTCTGCTAGTGAAATCTGTTATAAACTGGTAGTAAACTCGATCTAATTGCATTTGCGATTATATCGATAGCTGGAATTGTGTTGGTTTTTACGTTATTATGGTGAAATGTGTTTCCCCTTCACTGATATAAAAAACATAAAAGCAGCAAAGTTGAATTTTGTTCATCTTTCGCTCTCATTCTCCGCCGTCGCACCGTATGTCGATAACATATGAAAAACGACCTTGAAGATAATGGGCGGCAGCGTTGCCAAACGAAAAAATCAAGAACCGCGTAACTCCGAGTTCGCGTAAGTCGGGGTATTACTGTATATGATATCAAAATTATTTTTTGCATCCAGTTCCTTTCTTACTGCATAATATCTAATCAGATTGGTCAGACAAGTTTGCCCCTTAACAAATCCATGCTGTGACTGCTGTATAATTGCATTCCTGTCTAGATGACCCTGAATTACTTCTTTTAACTAGAGACTGCATCCCCAGAACAGAAGTTAAGCTAACAAGTCTGTAATTACTCATGTCACCCTTTGATTCTGTTTTGTGAACTGGGGATACATTTGCACATCTCCATCCGTAGGGACCTCTCCGGAATCCAAATTTCTCCTGAAACCAATTTCATTACAAATATTTTAAACTTTTTTGCTATATTTCACAGATTATTTCCCATTTTAATTTGATACCATGTTAAAATATTACAAATAGTGTAAAGTGTGTTTAGGGTCTAATGGCACCAGGGGTTCCTCCATCTCTGTGTATACATTGTTGTGTTACTGTGCACTGTAAAGGCCAGAGATTTAAAAGTTATGGATATTGTGGAGCGTGGTGTTGTGTTCTGTTGTATTCATCTGGCCATTTAGCCGCTGGATCCCTGCTGAGGCCCAACGTTGCCCACACTCGGCCCGGTGGAGGCAGACCAGGTACACCTGTATTTTAAATAAGTACTCTGGCAGGTCCTGCTACCTAATCTCCCAAGATTTCAGTGGCTAGGACCTATGTGAAAAAAAAAAAAATTTTGCAGTTTTCGGGGGGGTAAGATGTTAATGAGGTTAGGAGTCCGAATGGGTGATGCATGGCTAAGCAGTTAATTTTTAAATTTAAATTTTGATTGTGTGGGGTGTATGCTGTGGTGTTTAGGAGTGGTGGAGAGACTGAAGGCTGGGGGGAAAAGACAGAAATATGGAGCCAATAGAGAGGATGACAGTATGTCAGTGGGACATGCCCATGTCCCACCAGAAGGAAAATATGGGGGGCAGTGGGGAGGGGAGGCTGTTCCCCCACCAGGATAGGGAAAGAAAGTGGGCCAGGCAAGGTGCCCAGTCCAGATCGCCTGTTGGCTATGTGGCAGCAGAGCTGCAGTCATGATCAAAGAAATGTCCAATCCAGGTAGGTCACAGTATGGCTTGTGGTCTCATCTCAGTGGAATAGTTCCTGTCTGGTTTTGTCTAATGTGGTGGGTTTCGCTCCTAAGGTGATTAGTCATTTCAGGTGATTTTTCTGTCTTTTGTATCTGTCGTTCTTGGGATCAGGTTCCATCCAGTGACTTGTTTCAGTTGAGCAGGGTAAGGTAGTTGTTGGCATATGGCATAGTGGTCACAGTTTGAGCGACCCGTTCCTGTTGGTTGTGCTAGATTGAGTCTTTCATTTAGTCTGTATCTCGTCAGGGATTTATTCAAGCATGGGTCTTCGAGGTTTGTTCCTTCAGGTGCAGGTAGGTGGTATGTGCTCGATGTGGCTTTGTCGTTTAGTTTTGTCGCTGTCAAAAGCCTAGGTGTTAGCTCAGAAGGTTCTAGTTAGTGTTCCCTATGGATTGCGTTTAGGGTTCTGTGTCTGTGAACAGTTCTTGTGCATATTTGGTCAGGGCCTTATATTCCTCCAGTGAGTCCAGTAGATGCATCTCTTGGTTCCTTGGAAAGTAAGTGATTTCCGTAGCCTGCAATGGAGGTCTTCGTAGTGTGTACAGTCATGCATAATGTGAGTCCATGTTTCAGCCTCGATGCAAATGCAGCGTGGTCATCCAGGATCCTAAAGGAGTTCAGTTTTGCATTGAATGCTCCATGACCCGTTAGCAGATAGTTCGTGTAGAGGGTGGGTTTGAACCAGGTTGGGGACTCGGGGTACACTCTGTCAATGTTGGGTAGGAACTTTTTTGTGATTTCTTCCTTGGTCATTGTGCAGATATCTTTGGAGTCTAGTTTTTCCCACTGTAAAGTTCATGAAGGTGCAGGGTAGTCCTTTGGTAATGTGGTAGGAAATGTGTGTATGGTACTTTTATATATGCACGTGAAAATTATAAAACAGCTGCTGTGAAAAGTGCAGCCTTGCATCGGTCCATGTTTAAACGTAAATCATATTTTTCCATATTTTGAAAGAGCAGATTTCTAAGTGATTTTGTCGGATGTTTTATCAGCATTGATAGGTTCTTTTTACATTCCCATGACATGACTTTTCTATTGTCTTAATGTAAATATTTGATCCTGGCATCCTCAGTTGCCCTAAAGGCTGACTGCCTTTCCTCAGCTTTACATTCAGTAACAATTACTATCTTCTCCAAATACGGTAGATGTTTTCTAGTACAGTAAGCAGTAAAATAATTTCCATTATAGAGAAATTTCACTGATTTGGAACTCAGCTTTATTTCACTTTCTTTCTGTATATTGATATAAATAATGCTTTGTTATAATTTTCTAGAATTTGTCCTTCAGGAAATTTCTGAATAGAGAAACCAATGACATTCTTTTCCATCCAGCATTACAGATCTAATTTCATTTACACTTGCTACTTTTTCATACTCAGTGCAAGTATTTTACATGATATTTTCTATATCCAAGTTTCCTTCATTTTAATCTTTTTCTCCTTTTCAGTGATATTTTTATCTCCTTTATTTAGCAAATCAACATATTTACTTCATATTTCAGAGATATCCTCCTCTTCTGTTTTAACTTTGCCCTTATCTTACTGATTACCTTTATGGTTTTGTTTCTTTTCTGAGATTTTTAACTAAATGCCATTGCTATTTTCCCACATACCCAATTCTTGTTTCCTTATTTTTCCAAAAATCTTCCCAGATTTTTCTGCTGTTTCTTTCATATGTATCTTTGTCCTCTTGCAATTTTCTTTATAATTCAATAAAGATTTATTAGATTTATTTGCCAAGGATTTCTCATAAACAATATATTTTCTCTTCTCTAATTGCCTCTAACTTATTCGGTCCACCATATCATTCTGAATCTTCTATTAGAGACATTTTCCCCACATATCTCTTTAACAAGTTCTCTTGCAATTATTTATCTAAATTTGTGTTTCTAAGAATGCTTCATTGTATTGGTTAATGTGCAAACTGTATTGAAATTTTTCCAGTACATGCTGCTTTCAATTAATTGTAGACACAGTTTATGGTAGACAGCAGCAAGAAAGTAACTTTTAAAAATTTTGACTTTAAAAAGACAAAATTGAAGAATTTCTTCTCAAGATCAGAAGTTAATAAAATTGAAACAAGTGATTATTATTATATTATTAGAGAATATTATTATATTATTTGTTTTTATAAAAAAAGTGACAAGGTTTTTGGAAGTTTTTTTTTTTTTTTAATTCTGATATTTGACACTAGTATAAATAAAATTCAAGTAAAAATAAAAACATATTAATATTTAAAGCATTTATGAACAGTACAAAGTTTTTTTACAAATTTCAAAATGGTATGAAAAAACCCACTCCAGAGTCCACCCCTACATGGCAAACATGCATGGGTGGACACAATTATAGTGCTTAACATCTTTTATTTTTAAACTTGTGGCTATTTTTTATAAAAATACGACGTTGTATTAAGAGTGCATGGCTTCCACAAATTCTAGGAGCCTTTTATAATTTACTTTACCTTTCTCTCCAGATTTTCTTAAAATATCTCTTCAGATGTAATTGCCATTTCGTACTTTGCTATTTAAATTTCTAACCAGTATTATTCTTTCTTTGTCATTAGTTTCTACCCGTATTTCTAAGACATTAAAAAACTCTTATATTTCATCTTTTTTGAACCTTCAACTGGATTTTTTCACAGACAAATTTTGTCACTCAACTTTCTCATAAATTTCGAGCACAAAACTCATTTCGATAATATATCCCAACCAATTAAACTTTCTTCCAGGCTAGTTTTACAAGCTGCTACCCCTCTTTTTCTGATAATTAAGCTTATGACATTAATGCATAGTTGCCAACTTCTAACTGTCAAAAAGCTGGAGATTTATCAGCAGGAGGAAAACAGATTTTTAAGTCCACACTGCACCAGAAAACAAATTTCACCAGGCAAAATATATATATTTTATAATAAAATTACAGCCATAGGAACGTTTAGTAGTACAATAGCCTTAACACCATTTAAATAAGCTTAAGGCTAATTTAGCCTTAAATTAGCTTACCTGATTTTTCTGTCTGTGGACTTTTGTTGGATATTTTTAGACATAAACTGATTTTGATTGCTTTAAGAAAGATACTGTTGCAGACTTTGCACCATTCAGAGGTTTATTAATAACAATGTCCCTGCTGTCTATTTCTGTTAGGCTGTTAGGAGCATTTCAAAAGCTTCACCAGAAAGAGAATATTTTGTTTTTATAACATGGCTGAATATCCTCTCACACTCAGCATTACTATGAGTAATAATTGTTAAAATGCCACTGATGACTTTGGATAATTTTGCTGTATTTTAGGCTTCCTTGTGCACTTGTTAGTTCCCTAATCACGACTACTGAATCAATTCTTTCTGCTTTCACAACAGCATCTGGTAAGTTCTAACACTGAAACTGACAGAGCTGATGTTGCAAACATTTATTCATCTGTTTCTTTAACAGCACCAAGAAGTACCGTAAACTTATCAAATTTGAAAGTGCATTACTAATCGATGAAAATTGCTACCTCAGCATTTACAAGAACACCATGTAGTCAATGAGCTATATGACAGTGAAATTCTTTATTTTCACTGTCATAAAGAATTCCAGAACTAGGGCCTGTAAATTTAAATTACAGGGAAAAATGTTTAGACTAGATTAGATTATAGGAAATTTTCCTTTAGCCAACAAGTTGTTGATTATTGGAACAGGTTCCCTCCACAGGTTTTTGAGAGTTTGAAGAAATTCAAAGGATGAGGAGGGTAGGACATAATTTTTTTTTGGCCCAGTGCAGCAAAACCCTATAGCTTCCTTGCATTATATGGCTAATACTAATACTATTTCACAACTTTTTTAGGCATGTTAGTATACACTGTGTGTGATCACTGAATTATGACCACCCCTATGAAAACAATGCGACCTGTTGACCATGTGAGGTACGAGAGTATGGAGTTAGTCGTCGACCTATGTAGCATACATAAGGTGTCAGTGATTCAGTAAGTAGTAAAATTCCAAACGTTATGAGTAAAAGGAAGGGTTAATCGGACTTTGATAAAGGACAGCTTGTGAGTGCTCGATGAGCTGGTGCCTTGATTTCCCAAACGGCTGAACTGGTGGGGTGTTCAAGAGCCACCATAGTTAAAGTGTACCAGAACTGGCATCAAAATGGTCAAACAACGACCTGATGGCAAAACTGCAAAGGTCAGTGAAAGGCTGGTGTTAGAGGTGAGTGCCAGGTCCGAAGACTCGTACAGATGAACAGGCACAGCACTTTTGAAGAGTTGACTACCCAATACAACATGGGCCAACCCAGAACAATATCCAAGGTTCATTGGCGTAAAAGACTCGCCTGGTGCAAAGAGAATGAAAATTGGACATTAGAAGACTGGAAGGTGTGCTTGTTGGATAAGTCACGTTATTTATTCCACACCGTGGATGGTTGTGTTTGGATTTGGCATCAACAACATAAGGCTCTTGCTCCATCATGCATGGTATCAGAAGTGCAGGCGGTTGTATAGTGTGGGGCATGTTTCACTGGCAGGAACTTGAACCCCTGGTGCATGTGGAACAACGTATCAGTGGTCTTCGCTATCATCAACTGCTTGCTGACTGTGTACCCTGCTATGTTACTTTTTCCTGAATGGCAATGGTGTCTTCCAAGATGATAATGTGCCAAGCCATCGGGCACTTATGCAGGAATGGTTTGAGGAACACAGTTCTGACTTTCAGCATATCAATTGGTCTCTGAACTCCCCCGATATCAATCCCATAGAGCACTTGTGGGACCCTATGGAAAGGCTTATAAGGAGTCTGATTACACCAATCACCTCCATACCTACAATGCTGACTGCATTACACACAGCTTGGTTGGCCATACCTCCTGACATCTTGTTGAATCAGTGCCACATCAGATAGCTGCTGTACTGAGGGCAAAAGGGGAGGACCTACAAAGTATTAGGTAGGTGGTCATAATTCAGTGATCACTCAGTGTATATGCATTATGCCTATTGTTTTCACTGTGTATGTCTATCCATCCATCTGCATGGAGCTTCATCAAATTTTATATTTAGGACTTTTAAAAAGATTTGTCGATCCATTCCAAATTTCATTAAGATCAGACAAATAGAAATCCACCAATTATTATTTCTTCCCCCCCCCCTCCCATGTAATAGCTTGAATTAAAATGGATGGATTTTGTGAAAATTTATATTTTGGCCTTTATAATATTTTTTTACTTTCTTTAACAAGACAAGAAGGAATGTAATTTTTATATCAGTGAGCAGCACTGGTTTCACATTACTAACTAGTTATCTTAGACAGAGGGAGTAGGTGTTTTCTCCATGAATTATAACATTTTCAGTTGTGTAACATGCAAATCTGCTCATAAATATACACTTTTCAAGTCATATAAACTAGCTTATTGTTAGAAGAACAAGACATCAATAACTAAACTCATTCAAGGTTCCCCTACCTTCCCATAGTGAGGCATACCACATTTATTGGAGTCTGTAACAATTGAACTGACTCTACACCCTGATATCAGGTAATATTATTTAATGAAATGTGAAACAGTATAGAAGCAGATATTTCCTGCTTGTACATAAACACAAATTAGTAAACATGTACAGTAATTCAACAGATAACATTCCTCATGGGATGAAAATAATTCAAGAACCATCTAGATACAGTTATGGAGACAATACTTGGACAGGACAGATACAGCCACTCGTGAAGTGTTGACCAGTTGTGCTGGGGAGATACATTGTACTATTGCAGAGATAGCTTTTCTGAAAGATAAAATAAAAGAAAATAACAGCAATTCAGCTTTTAGATTGAATGTGTTCAAGGCTCTTAAAATTGAATCAGCTTTCGTTTCAAGTGATCTTTTATTCATACATTCATTCTTATACTGTTGCAAAATAAGACAATTTGAATTCTCAGTAGTCACTACCAGTGGTATAGCTAGGACTGCCCAGCCACTGGGAAAATTTTTTATAGCTTCCACAATTAGTAAACAATCGGGTGGATTCGTGAGGGAACTGCTCAGTTAAAATCATTAAAATATGGATTGTTAATTTATTTAAGAAATTATTAATATCTTTAAATCTGTAAGTAAGAGGCATTACATCAATTTGATTATACAAATACAAAAGAAAATGCATTGTAAGTTTTATTGTTTGGTAGTATGATCTATTATTAATAATACTGGCAGTTTAAATAACTTTGAAAGTAGTCAAACCTCCCAAATCTGGCAGTCCATTATCCAACACAACTCATTTCCTGGCTGTTTAAGAAAACAGGAAAATCTGGCAAATTTGGTTCTTGAATTGGCTTGAATTCCCTAATCAGTTCTGATGCACTACGGTGCATCAGAACTGATTAGGGAGAAATCTCCACCCAGCACTGAGCTATAAAAGTTTTTACTGCACTCCAACTTTACTTTACTTTTCTCCAACGACAACCTAGCAAATTTCTAAATTTGCTAGGTTATGGAATTGTCTCCTGTTATTCAAGAATATAATTCGAGTCATTGATAATAAGCAGTCAGAGCCAGCCCCAAAATTTGTGGGGCTCTGTTCAAGAATTACTTGTGGGCTCTGTGCAAAACTTATATGGGGTATTTTTATAATAGTTATTTTTTAATTTTTCAAATTTTACAATAACTAAGAAATAATTAAATAATTTTATATTATACTGTACAAAAATTTGAAATATGAATAAAATATTGTTTTGACCATTTGAGTGTGGTGACACTGTAAGCAGTAGCTTAAGAGTTTTTGGATTTTGAATTGCAAAATCCCAATACAATACTGTTTATTGAATGTTTTTACAACTTTTATAATAGCATTTGTAAACAACATTGACTTAGCAACGAAAGTTGCTAAGTCAAAATGAAAGTTTCATTTGCCCGTATACTACCTAAAAGAAAATTAAGTGACCCTGAGGACTGTGGTCATTCAAAATGCATACACAGGTTATTTATTATCTATTGTAGGAAAAGTTGTTTATCAAAGATGCTTGACATTGGAACTTTCCCTTACAAAGCATACTATACAAAAACACCTGACACTTTACACTTTCAGATGTTTTTGAATTATGCTTGAGCAGTAAAAACCCCTCGCCCCAAGTAGATATTGAGGGTTAGTGGTTAATACTCTGTGGCAAAACCATATTGGTTGGTCTGCTTCCATATTGCCATAAACATATTTGAAACATAAGAGTATGCACTTGATTTTTTTTTTTTTTTTTTTAATTTCTTGTTCAGCTAGAGTTGAAATAGAGAGAAAATACGAGAGAAAATAAATAATTAGAAATTGGGTGGCTGTCAGAAGAGAGCACAAGTAAGTGAAAATTATTCACTGTAAAAATAAATCACTAGACATGTTCTTTAGCAGAGATAAATATATGTCATTGTGTGTAATTAATCTTTTGCGTAAAGTTCATCTGTTGTAGACTTTGGGCTTCAGCTGTGTCTCACCTTTGGGCTAGATGCTCTGAAGAGAAGTACGGCAAAATACAAAAGATATCTGGTAGGTTCTCACACTGAAACTGACAGAGCTGATGTTGACAAACATTTATTCATGTTTCTTTAACAGCACCAAGAAGTACTGTAAACTTAACAAATTTGAAAATGCATTGCTAATTGATGAAAATTGCTACCTCAGCATTTACAAGAACATCATTTTTCAGGAACTTATACACCCTGTAGTCACATGAACCATAAAGTACATCATCACTGAACAAAAGAACAGAATCTGCTCTTGTTTTAATTCCTCTAGTAGTAATTAATATAATTACTACTAGCATCACCACGATGCTAGTAGTTTTCTGCAACAGTAGAAGCCTATTTCCACCAATCTCAAGCAAAGATCTAATTTCTACAAAATGTTAGTTTCTTGTTCCACATCTACAGAAGTCGTTGGTGTAAAACAGGTATTCCAGCCCCACCTCATATTTGGCAACTAACCTTCATACATACAAACACTAGGTATATAGTCACAAAAGACCTTAAGCAATCACTGTCTCTAGTTAAATATGTGCAAAGTGAAAAAGGCCAACACTGATGGGTAAGCTTATGTAACTCAACTAGCAAACCCAATTATTGCTTGCTCAAACCATTCAAGTGCTTATATACTTCAATTAGATCACCTCTCAGGTGCCGAGACTCCAGACATTGCAATTTGCAGAACTTAACCCTTTCTGGGTAACAGAAACCCTTTGTTCCATTCGCTAATCTTGTTGCCCTTCTCTGTGCTCGTTCCAACAGCTCTACAGTACTGTATATAGGTCTGAGGCCTCCAGACCTATATATAGTACTCAAGGTGTGGCCTGACCATTGCCTTATACAAGGGGATAATCACCTCCTTATCCCTGCTAGAAAAATTCTTGTATCTCATTGATAAGACACCGCGAGCTACTCTTGCAGCCTGTCTGAACTGCTCAGAAAACTTCATATATGACTGCACAATTACCCCCATACCCCTTTCATTCTCCACTAACCTTGAGTGTAGTAACACACAGTTGGTATGTTACTCTGGGGTTACTGCATATGAAGTACTTTACATCTGTCAATGTTAAACTTCAGTTGCCACCTCTCAGCCCATCTGCTCAACTTTTCTAGATCCCATTGAAGTAGTGTCCTGTCATTACTAACCTTCATATAGTCTACAAACTTGGACCTTAACTCTGATATACTTTCTTCAATATCATTAATAAACACAGAAAACAACAAGGGGCCCAACACTGAATCCTGGGGGACTCCACTAATAACATTAGCTCATGAGAGCCATGTCCATTGATTACCACTCTGTCTTCTCTCACTCAACCATCCCCTTATCCATAGCAGCAACTTTCCCTTAATACCATACTGCTCCATTTGTACAATAGTCTTCTATGTGCAACACTATCAAAAGCTTTCTTAAAATCCAAGTATATGATATCAGAATTATTTTTTGCATCCAGTTCCTTTGTGACCACATCATTTGTTAGACCAGACTTCCCTTAACAAACACATGTTGTCTGAACTATAACTGCAGTCTTGTCTAGATGATCCTGCAGTGCTTCTTTAATGAGTGACTCCATTATTTTCCCTGGAACAGAAGTTAAACCAACAGGTCTGTAATTACTTGTCACCATTTGTGAAATGGGGACCTCCCCTGAGACCAAGGAAGCTTTCATAATTATGCTTAAGGATTGCTTACTTCCTTTGCTGCCTCCTTTAATATAAATGGATATATCTCATCCACCATAGGTGCCTTTCTTATGTTCAACTTCAACAATTTCACCTCCACTCTGCTCTCAGTTATTACAAAATCCTTTAGCTCCCTGCTAGAGTTCGATAAACTTCTGGCCTCTACTGTCCTACAGACATTCTTCATGTGTGAATGAAGATGCAAAATAATTTAGTTTGTCATCTACCTCAGTAGGATCAACAATTGGAGAATTGATATTAAATGAATGAATCTGATTCTACAGTTTACATAAGTAAAGAACTCTTTGCTGTCTTTCTTTGCATCCTTTGCCAAATATTTCTCCTAATCTGCCTTCGCTTGACTGACCTCCTTTGTGACTTGATTATAGACAAGATTATATCTACTATAGTCTTCTGTGTCACCAGATAATTTATATGTATCCCATGCAATTTTCTTTTCTGCCATGAGTCTCATTAGCTGGATGGCAGTCTGCCATCCATTTAGACCTAAACCTTGAACAGTACTTCTTAGCTGGGACAGAAAGACTAGTAGCCTCCAAGATTACTTCCTTGAATGCTTCCATTTAGAATTTGCTTTTGGCAAATCATCAGTTGGCTTCATTGTATAGAATTTAAAATCTATCTGTGACCACTGTAGTCATCTTTGCGAAAGCAAAAACCATTCCCTTTACCCCAGATGGTACTTACATCTTTAAGTAAATTCCACATCAGCACAATGTGATCACTGCCGCCTAGTGGTTACTTTATCTGCAGATTCTTAATGCATGAAGAATCACTTCTGATAATCAGATCAAGAGTATTACTCCCTCTAGTTGCCTCTCAAACATGCTGCTGTAGAGAACAATCATCCATTAAGTCAACAAAAGCCTTTCTAGTGGACGAGTGACCAACCCACAAGTTCCTGTCAATATCTGGGAAGTTAAAATCCCCCATTATAGGACAATCTGATTTACTGGCCCACTTTATTTCTCTGCACAGTTGTTCATTGTACTCATCATTCATTAGGCCTAACTCAATTTTGCTTTCCCAGTGCTTATGTCCCACAAAAGTACTCTATATTGCACTTTCCACCAATTTCAACTGGATGCACTTCCTTACATTTTTTGTTTCTTAACTAACAGAATAGCCGCTCCTCCCTTCCTATTTTGTCTATTCTTTCTGAACATATTGTACTCCCCAAATTCCAATTCTGCATTCTTTATATCTGTGTGACACCATATCTATGATATTCCAAGAATATTTGCCTTTGGTGGACCAGCACCAAATTCATCAAATTTATTTACTAAACTATTAACATTGATGTACATGCAAGTATACATGCACCTGTTCTTACTCTTAGTTTCCCTAACACAGTCCATGTATTTACTTGTTCCATGATGACTTCCAGCAGTCCTGCATATCCCCAGCACCTTGCTTTCCAGGCTGCTGTTCATTCCAACAGAATCAGTGCAAGAATCACTTTCACTTATGCCTGTGCCTACTGTTAATCTATTATTCTGTAATTCCCCCCAGAGCTAGCAGTTTTCTGACCCACCTAACAGTGCCTCGATAGCATCAGGAAATATTCTTGCACCCTTTCTATTTAAGTGTATCCCAACCCCGTAGAAGCAGTCTCTTCTGTTAACAAGCACAGACCATGCTGAGAAAATTCTACCCCATGAGTCTTGCACAATCTCTCCAGTGCCGAATTGATTGACAAGACTCTCATCATATACTCTCTCCTATCTGGGCAGAATTGCAGACACTTTCAAATTTAACCCTGACTCGCAACTTTTTTTAAACATTAACCTGTACTTGTTAAGTAAGTACTCAGACTCGGGGGAAGTCACCATGCACTAAACATGTGCAAATGTATCTCCAATTCACAAAGGGTGACACAAGTAAATACAGATGTGTTAGTTTGACTTCTGTTCCAGGGAAAATAATGGAGTCACTGGTTAAAGAAGCCTTTCAGGATCATCTAGACAAGACAGCAGTAATAATTCAGACACAGCATGGGTTTGTCAAGGGGAAGCCTTGTCTGACCGATTTGATTGGATACTATGGTGTGGTCACAAAGGAACTGGATGCATGGAATAACTTTGATATCATATACTTGGATTTCAGGAAAGCTTTTGATACGGTTGCACATGAAAGACTACTGTACAAATTGGAGCAGTGTGGCATTAAGGGCAAACTGCTACAATGGATAAAAGGATGGTTGAGTGAGAGAAGACAGAGTGGTTATCAGTGGTGTACCTCAGGGTTCAGCCCATTGTTGTTTTGTATATTTATCAATGATATATTAATAAAGGTATATCAATCTTAATGTCAAAGTTTCCAGATGATACAAAGGTTGGCAAGGGATGATACAAAGGTTGTTAATACAGTAATGACAGTATGCTGCTGCAACAGAATCCGAAAAAGTGGGGTAGATGGGCTGAGAAGGGGCAACGGAAGTTTAAATTGACAAATGCAAAGTACTGCATATGGGTACCAGTAACCCCAGAGAAATGTACCAACTGGGTGGTGTTGCACTCAGGGTAGTGGAGTATGAAGTAGACCTGGGGGTAATTGCACAGTCAGATATGAAGTTTTCTGACAGTGCAGACAGGCTGCCAGAGTAGGTCAAGGGGTCTTGCCAATGATAAACAGGAATTTTGCTATAAGTATAAGGGGATGATTATCCCCTTGTATAAGGGAATGGTCAGGCCACACCTTGAGTACTGCGTACAGGTCTGGAAACCTCATTTTAAGAAGGATGTAAAGTTTCTAGATCAAGTACAGAGAAAGGCAACAAGACTGTGAAGGGAACAAAGGAGTGCTCTTATGATGAAAGGCTTAAGTTCTGCAAATTGCAGCTTCAGGAGACTAGGCACCTGCGAGGCAATCTGATTGAGGTCAATAAGGCCTTGAATAGATTGGGTAGGCTCAATGCTGATGGGATTCTTTCTCTTGCTCAGATTACAAACCTGAGGGGAGCATAGATTCAAACTGAGGAAAGGCAGTTGTAGAATAGATATGCGGAAGTTTGCTTGCTTTCTTGCATCATGTGCCTCTACTTATGCACTTCTACTTATGCTAATGTCCATAGATCTCCTACTCTTAATGTCATTAGTGCTAACGTGTACAACAATATCACCCCTTGTGCCCTTAAAAGATATCTGCTCTACATCATTTATAGACCACACACACACACACATGCGCATATATGGTGTACTGGCCAAATCTAACAATAAGTGTAATTATACACAAAATTATGCAGCAATACAGTGCTCATTACAAGTTCCCCCACCCCTATGACACATGAAAATGATTTTGTTTTCAGCTTTATTTTGGCATGCAAAATTTATATTTTTATGTCAGGCTTATTTTGACACACAAAAAAAAAAATATATTTTTAGCATGCCAGCTGAAAAAAGTGCTTTACTGCAATATCAGGTTATGAGCAGCAATGTCACATAAATGCTACTTACAGGAGATGATCCTCCCTGGTGTATACACTTCCCTTAAAAAATATGCTCACTGAATGCAATTTGCAAAACAATATTCATCTGATCTTCTTGAACACTCTCTCTCTCTCTCTCTCTCACCTACAAGAACACCATCACTCTGCCATGTTATAGGAGATTACACACATCTCATTTTTTGCCACTTTGAAACAGAACCATATGACTTCTGACTTTATCCATTTTGCTATCTTGGTAGTTAGCTGCAAACACATTAACAGGTGCAATATGAACAAATTAGCTCCTCTACCAAAATTTGTAGTCACATCAATGCTATGGTGCCAGCTAAAACTGTCAGGTAAGTGTAATGAGTTAATTGTTTGAGCTGGTTTTTTTTGTTTTTTTTTTAAATCAAAGTAGGATATGTAACAAAAATTCCTGTAAAAAATAAAATACTGTTTAGATTTCCAAATATTTGTTGACGAATAATCAAGCTAACCCACCTCATAACTGTAGTTAGCCAATCTCAAGTGGAAGAGGGTAGAGTTTTCTCTCCACAAGTTATTCCAGCTTCTCAGACCAGTGCAAAGTATCTAAAATTTTTTTTAATAATAATCTTGTAAAAAATTTTCCCTCCCCCAATTTTTGCACTCAACATTGGAAATAATGTTCTGGTATTTAGCTAAATTTATAATTTCCACATATAAAGTTAGGAGTGAAAATGAAAATTTACCTGTATTTCAAAGTATGATTGTTTCTTTCATATGCCTATTCATGTTTGTAATTCTTAAAATATTTCATTTACAGAATGAAAGAAATGAACAACCAGATTTTATGCAGGTGACACAATCAACAGCTTCATCTATCTCTGATTTAACAACTGGAAACCATTTAGTAACAGTTTCACTATCTCTGACATCTTCAGGACCAACTACTCCAACGCCATCTACTAACATGCCAGAAATAAACACTCAGAGTTCAAGTAAGCATGATGAAATACCTCTAAGTCACACTGAAATAGATGATTTGAATTCTTGTATAGCTATTACACAAATTATCCAAGATGATGATGATACATCTGAAAAGGAAATTTCATATCAAAGTATCACAGAGATTATCCAAGATGATGATGATACATCTGAAAAGGAAAGTTCATACCAAAGTGCTTTTAAGACATTTTGTTCAGAATACTAGCTACATTTCCTCTATGGCATATTATTCTTTTACTTAATGTGTTAGTAATTATTTTTAATATCAGTATTACAACAGAGCAGTAAAAAAATTGCTCACCCTGAATTTGAGATTTTTGCATCTGTTAATAAAAATATTTCATAAAAGTTGAATCACTAATATTAATATGTTAAACTGTCATCTGTGATAATTTGCATCTGCATAGAGCACAGTACAAAGGTAATTGAAATTTAGTGCTTAATATTAATTTGTGAAACATTACAGATAGATACTGTATGATATATTTTCCTAAGTGCCTTATGTTTTGTTACCTGCTGACAGCAGCTGTATTTAACTGCCTTGTATATATCTGTTATTTGTCCAAGTAGATTAATCATATATGCCCGAGTCTTTTATTAGTAGATAATAAGTTAAGGATAAGATTCAGGATACTTGAAAAAAAACTTTATTCTCTAACTTAAAATCTATCCCTGGAATTATTTGCAGAGAGGTAGGAATCTAGAGACACAGATAATTATGAAAATTATTCTTGAATATGTAAAAACAGCATTTAAATTGTTGGATATCATATTCAAATATAAAACTGTAAAAATTTATTTTGCTTAGTCTTACATCATGGTTTATGATGAGTTTTTTTATTTTTTATAAACCTTTGTTATCTGACTGTCTCTTTATAAATGCTTCATGCCGAACAAAAGATTTTCTTTAGTGAAATTAAGAAAATAATCAGATCAAATGAAAATAAAACATACAGACAACTGTTTGGAGACTGGTCAGTTCCTGTTACTATTGTACCAAAGGTGAAAATTCATCAGAATTAACTTTTAACTAATAATATGTACACATGAAGATGTTCTTGTCTGTATTTTTCTTCTTTATAGTGTTGAACTGCATCATTTGTTTTCATATTTAGGTTTTAATATTTTAAAATCTTTTATAGTTCTGTCATCATTTCACTACTTTATTCATGCTTGCTGCTGTGGTGTAGAACTTCGTGTCAAAACTTTTTGTTAAATTTTAATTATATGTGATTTTTAAAATATCATGGATTATTATTAACTTTGATAAAATATTAATAAAAGCTTCCTTACAATTTCAAGCTGTTTGAATAAACTTGTTCTTTAATTATCATTTAATTTTTAATGATATTGATCAGGCCAAATCTGATCCCAAGGAAGCCCTGATGTTAACTTTCACAATGAGCATGGGCAAACAACAAATATTTATAAAATAAAAGTACTGTTAAAAGAAATTTTTTTTAAAAATTATTTTAACATTATAAGTAAATTTTCTGTTCTGTCCTTAAAGGGAAAAGTAACATTTTATACTAACTCTAAAAAGCTGGAGTAGACCTGTTAATTGAGGTGTGTGTATGCACATGCAGAGCTTTCAGATTGCAGTAATGTCACAAAAAGTCAGCACTGTTTGTTGTTTAACAAGTTCATCACCACTTTCCATGATAACATAGAGTTATATTGCTCTTAAATCAGTTTGCTGTGTGCATTTATTGAAAATCTCACAATTTCTTATTAATGTCGTTGCAACATTAATATTACTTTCAGTTATGGTGCAACTTCAATATAACGCTGCTATCAGGTTGAGCTTTCTCCCCAAGCTAATGCAATATTGTATGCAATATCTTTCAGTGTTAATGTTTTCAGAAAATCTAGAACTTAAATTTCTGAGTTCACAATACCAGCAAGTAGCTCGCCACAACAGTAGGCTTTGAAGGCTCAAATTAGCGCAGTTGTATTCCTTGGAAAAAAGATGACTCTGATCTTGCCATATTTTCAATTTTAGAACATCAGCCAAAGGATGAGCTGGGCAGCAATACAACAGTAACAGAGCCTTTCCTTCAAGTTTTTTAGAAAGCAAGTGGTGTCTCACTGATGGTATTAACTCATTTTCAAGCCATGAAGCTAAAATATCACTCTTCATCAAAGCGTTGGAGCTATTTTTATAAATCACAGGTAGAGATTTCACACTGATGTGCTAAAAACACAGGGGCTTCGACTTTTACCAAACCACAATGGCTGTAGCTTCTGATTTCCAGTCCTGTTTGCACACAGTAGCTCTCTTTTTCTTAGTTTTCATGGATGTCGGGGAGAAGTTTACAGTATGTCACTGTTTTGTCACATCTGTACAACTATTCTTCTGTGAATTCACCATCTTTAATCACATTATGTAAAAATTCAGGAAACACTTCTGCTGTAATGTCACCAAATTCAGGTTTTCCTACAAGACTAATCTGGGATATCCCATGACAAGCCCCATCAGAAGCTTTAAATATGTCATCTCCATCAAGTATCATGAAATTTAAGCGTCTGTGTTTTCAAAATTATCCCATTATCAATACTCCTTCATTATGCTTCTGTAGAAACCACTTGTATAAGCATTGGTCCACATCACTTTTCACAAAATCTAGTTTTCTTTCTTTGGAGGCCAGTTCATCTTCTATAGAGTCTACGATTGAATTCAATTTTTCTACCTCTTTCAACAAACTGTGGATTGTTCCTTCTGGCATTCCACACTTGCAAAATATATAGCATTTTGTTTCAGTACGCTTAACTCTTTCAATAATCTTTAACTGTATAGTTTCTTCTTTTGGTGGCTGTTACTTCAGTCCTACTGATTTACTAATTTTGCCATGTGTTTATTTTTGATGGCCTAGAATTTATCGTTTTGAGAAAACTAAATTAAAATCAAACTGTCTGGCCTATCCTAGTGCTGAAGTAAAGTCACATGATTTCTCCATAAATCACTTGTTGATTCATGTATATTTTTGTCTAGTTTGGCCCTCAGCAGTTTTTGCTGTCCTAAGTGTAACTTCTAGTTGAAGAAAAGATATCATGTGCTGTTGTTTACAAAAATTTACTTTGTAACTAATGTAACACACCTGACAAACAGTAGCCATATTCCCCTCCAGAAGTAGCTGTTTGTAATTAGCATTCCACTGATATACTCTTATTTCTTCACTAGCTGAGGGGAGAAACTGGGTGTCTACAGTAATTAGTATCTGATGAGTCCTGTCATTTACAAATATTTCAAGTCTAATGTCTAGATCTGCTGATGATACAAAGGAGGTGGGAAGGATAGTTATTCACATTAATCACAATATGCTACTTCATGAAGATGTAGATAAACTAAATAGATGAGTTGAAAATCAGTTTAACATTGATAAATGTAAGTTATTGCATTTAGGTAGTACAGGTAACTCTCCCCTCCGTATAACATGGTAGTTAGGTTCCTATAAAATGTTGTGTAATACGAAACTGTGTTATTACACAGGAACTAAGAACCAATGCGGGGGGGGGGGGGGGGTTATGTTCCAAAGGTAACAAAAATACACGATTTTTTTCATAACTATCAGAAACTTAATTTTTATTGAAAATAGTAATAACATGAATTTAATTCACAACAAAGAAATTATTCCATTACGATTCTTAAGAACAAAGTTTAGTAATACATACCCTGAAAAATTTATAAAAGATCAAATAAAACCAAAATAAGTTTACTAAAACCTTAAAAGTCATGAACTGCATGCTTCGAAGTCACAATTTTTTATGGTCTCGAACAAGCACAAGTTCAACAATAAAGAACCTAACATGGGAATTTCCCAATTTTTTTATTTTGTATAACGACTAGCGAGTCAGCAGTGGAGATTCACAAAAAATAATGGAAATATTGAAAAATTACATCCAGCATAATAGCAGGGTGTTTCCTGCACAAAAGCTCAAAAATATCATGTTATGCGAGGTTTTCCACAGTCTTCTAACTGTGTTATATAAGTACCATGTCTTGCGAAGATTGCCGCAATTTATAAATTGCTTAGAGCAAAACCATGTTATCTGGAGGTTGCCTGTACTAGTCCCTGAATAATATATCATTTGGGATATATTATTCAGGGGCTTAATAATATATATATATTATTAAGTGCCAAGCTCAAGGTAGTTTAAAATGAAAAAGATCTAAGAATAACTGTCATGAAGTTTTCTGACTAGTGGAGACAGGCTGCTAGGACGGCTCGTGGGATTCTGTCAATGATATATGGTAGGGTCCAGCAAATCATCTATCTCGACAGACCAGTCAAGATAAGAAGAATATTTTGGACTTGCGGTCCATAGAAATAAAAACAATTTTCTGTAGAATACCAGTAATCTCATTAATTACTTGCCTGCCTTAGTTTAGTTTACTTCAATTTTTTTAACCTACCTAATGTTTTTCTATGACAAAAGATGATTGTAATTCTACAACCAAAATTAAATGCTGTAACCACAGAAAAATTTTACGAGGAGTGTTTGTTACCTATGCATAATAAAAAAATTAAATACTGTAAATTAAAAAGGAAGAAATAGTATCTACACTCATCAAGGGTAGTGACCAAAACAGAACTCCACCATGGAGCAACCACAGCTTGTGAACATGAAGAAAGATTGTGCGAGACAATTCTTCAGGCAGATGCCAACATCTCATACAAGAAAAAGAAAGATAAAAGCAACCATAAACACAGCTTCACTGAGAATATTCACAGATGAAGGTCCATATTTCCAGAGTGAACTGCTAAGAGGTAGCCAGATTTCACTGATGTTTCAAAATGACTTCTCAGGACCAAACTAAAGAAAGCAGGAACTTAAACCTGCAAGCTCTACTGTAAACATAAGAAAATGAAATTACAACATGTAAATTTTGACCACATTAAGGGCATGATGAGGCTATTCCCTTTATCTTTTATTTTTCTTGTATGAGGTACCTGCATTTTCCTGAAAGACAACCTCAATATAAGTACAGTGTGCCCCCACTTTACAATTGGTTCACTGTGCAATCAAGTCACTTTACGACGGACTCTCTGTTCACTATACGATATGTAGTAAGTGCTGGTCATTGTGATCACATTTGCATATTAAACTGTGATTCTGATAAGCGAAGATAGGAGGAATATTATAAAAGTAAAGATATAAAGTACAAATTTAAGCTTTATTACCTTGCCAATTAACAAAATTAAATGATACATGAAAATCAGAAGAATATTTTCCACAGGTTAGCAAAATAAAAATAAATTTATGCTTATGTAGATAGCTTAATTACTACTGTAATATGTACATGCTAACTAATTGATATTTCTGTTCACTGACTTTTTTTTTCCTTTTGTAGTAAAATTTAAAACAGTAAAAAAAGATGATCGATGACGAAGAACACGGCATGCATAAAATTGCAACTAACACGATACACACAAGTGAGATACGGAGTAACAAGTTTAGGAAAATTAAGAAATAGGAATGAAGAGAAGATTCTGGAAATTTGTTTTTTTATATGATTGAAGATTCCATGGAAGGGGAAACACATTTCACCAATTCTGTGCCCCCACATTTCTGTGGGGGCACAGAATTCCAGCTATCGGTACTATCGCAAATGCAATAAGATCAAGTTTATAACAGATTGCACTAACAGAAAAGCCCAATAAACCGGAGACTGCAAATTGTTTTATGGTCGTGACCTCCAAAAATATCACAAAGGCATTCAAAATTGATTCATATAACGATCAAAGCGTACTGCATTTTAATGATTTGAATTAGTTTTCTGAAATATCACTTTACGGTGAGCTTGGCTTATAATTGTCTCTGACCGGACCATGTTGGTCCTTCCTCCCAGCCAATGGCAGCATTTGTAAATGCGTTGACCGTGTGTTTTGTTTTTGCACCCTTTAGTTAAGTGATTTTTTGTGTTGTGCTTTAATCAATATATTAGTTTTAATCAATATGTTCAATTTCCATTATAAAAGTCACCTTTTAGAAAGATACATAGCTTAGTTATATACCAAAAGTTTCAACTTCTGAGGTCTTGAACGAATTACCAGTAAACAGTGTGTTATTGGGTTTACATTATGACATTTTCACGATACAGTGGTGGCTCTGGAATGGATTAATATCGGAAAACGGGGTCCACTGTATTTATCATATAGTGCAAGGAAGCCACGGGCTTTTGCTGCATCGGCCAATAAAAAAAAAAGTAAAAAGCAGATAAGAAAATACAAATTATGTGTTTCTCTCCTCACATAGGTAGGTTCCAGTTGACCTTTGAATTTCTTTGAATTTGAATTCAAAGGTCAACTATCCAGCTGACCTTTGAATTTCTTCAAACTGTCAACTTCAACTACCTGCAGAAGCAACTTGCTCTGGTAATAAATGACTTTCCGGCTAAAAGAAAATGTCCCCTCAATCTAGTTTAAATCTTTTCCCCTGTAATTTGAATTTATAGCCTCTATTTCCTACTAACCTCTCTTAGAAACTCAATCAGGTCTCCTCTAAGGTGCCTGTTTGCCAAGCTCCATAGCCCACATAATTAGTCTTATCCTGTATGGTTGCATTCTTTTGCCGATCAACACGCGAGTTGCTCATCTTTGGACCCTTTCAAGAAACTCAGTCTTTTTAGAGATGAGGTCTCCATACTTGGACACAGTATTCTAAATGGAGCCTTCCCTTATATAGTGGGATTATGACCTCCCTGTCTCTACAGGATATTATTTGATAAACAACTATCAATATGAGAGACCATTGGCTTTACTGGTCGGTTGTTTACACTGCTCAGAAAACTTCACATCTGCCTGTATCATAAGTTCCAGATTGCTTTCTTCCTCTTCTATTTTTAATTCATCTCCACCAAGTGTACAAGTTATTTTGAAGTTGCTATTCCCCAAGTGTAAGACCTTACATTTTGCTGCTTTAAACACATAGTGGTCACTTTTCTAACCATTCTTGAAGCTTGCTCAAGTCATTCTGAAGGAGCAATACTTGGTACTGATCATCTCTGCAAATTTTAACATCACATCCTCTATCCCTTCGTCGATGTTTATGAAAAGGAGAAACTACAGTGGTCCAAGAAGTGATCCTTGAGGGGGGGGCCCTCACTTCTGACATTATACCCATCTGAAGAATGTCCATTAATCACAGCCTTCTGCCCTGCAGCCACCCTGTGCTCCATCTTAGATTCTTTCCAGTAATCCCAACGATTACTGTTCCAGATTATACAGTAATGTCTCATGAGGGACTGAGTCAAATGACTGGCTAAATCCAAATAACCTATGCCGAAATTATTCCTACATCCATCTCATGAATAACTGTCAAAATAGCTTTAAGGTTAGTTGAACACGATTTTCCCTTAACCATGTTGTGTTCTTTCAGAATGCTGCTGCTGCTGTTGTTATTTGATTTTTAGGAGCATTAGCAACTAAGGCCATATTGCTCCAGGGATATGCGGTGGTCATTCCCTGACCTTTTTGCATCCTCCGTATTTGGTGGTGACGGGCCCGAACCCAGGTCTAATCAAGAAGCGTGTGCTACGCACTGCTGCTCCTTCCCACCTGGCTACGGAGGTGCCTCTTCAGAATGCCCTTTCAATCTAAATGTTCCTGAATTACACTCTTAATCATTGCCTCGACGATTTTCCCTACCACTGAAGTTACTGACTTCTCTTTTAGAACTGCCTTTGTATATTGGCAATACATTGTCACTTCTCCAATCCAAAGGTATCTCTCTCCCAAGTCCAATGATACCCTCCTAATTAACCCCAATGGTTCAATACGCTCTCTGGCTGCCTCCCTCAAAATTACTGGGTATATGCCATCAAGTGCAGAGCCTTACTTCCCTTTAGGCACAAAAGTTTTTCTAATAAACAGTCATCTGTAATTTCATATGTCTCAGCACGAAGGGTCTTGCATCAGTAAAGACCACAGCAAAGTACCTATTTGATCCATCAGTTGGTTTATATAAGACTTTCCCACACCCAGTACATGAGGGCTCAGTCTGATTCATTTTCTTCTCGGTATCTCCATTCTTTGCTCTCTTAGCCAGTTAGCATTGGCATTAGTAGAGGCATTTGATGCAAGAAAGCAAGCTTATGCAACATCAGCCAAAAAAAAAAAAAACCCCCACTTCCACTTCACCCCTCTGTTCGTTCAAAATACCTGTCCAGCTGAGCCTTAAACTTATTTAGGCTATCAACCTCCACCACAAGGGATGGAAGTCTGTTCAACCAACCAACCACCCGCTGGCTAAAGGCAAATTTCCGCACGTCTATCCTACATCTGTCTTTCCTCAATTTGAATTTATGCCCTCTCAGGTGATTTTTCTGAGCTAGAGGAAGAATCCCATCAGCATTGAGCATGCTTAAACCATTCAAGGCTTTATACACCTCTATCAGATCACCTCGCTGGTGCCTAGTCTCCAGACACTGTAATTTGCAAAACTTAAGCCTTTCTTCGTAAGAGCACCCCTTTGTTCCATTCACTAATTTTGTTGGCCTTCTCTGTACTTGTTCCAGCAGCTCTACATCCTTCTTGAAATGAGGCCTCCAGACCTGTATACAGTACTCTAGGTGTGGCCTGACCATTGCCTTATACAAGGCAATGGTCAGGCCACAGTTCTCTCTCATACTCAGCCTTGGTCTCCCTAATCTTATATATGATACTATTACAGATCAACTTGTAGCTGTTGTAGGCATCAGTACTTTTCTTTGCTCTGTATCATGCTGTCTTTTTCTGCTCTATTAGACTGGCCAGCAGCATATTCATCCTCCACCGCATGCTATATATGCATTCATGGCTTCTGTGATTATTGCTTTAAAAGGTATGCCATACTTTTAATGTATTTGCCCTCCCTCTGCCGTCCACCCAATTAATAGATGCCATGTAGTGCCTTAAACAGTCACATTTCTGAAATTAAAACCCATGTATTTACCCTTAACTACTACATCCTGCTTCAACTTCCAACTACTGACTGCGTGGTGCCTCTGTATCCAGGTGGGCAGGAGCAGCAGTGTGTAGCACACGCTTCTTGAGTAGACCGGGGTTCGAGCCTGTGACCACCAAATACGGAGGATGCGGAAAGGTCGGGGAATGACCACCGCATATCCCCGGAGCAATATGGCCTTAGTTGCTAATGCTCCTAAAAACCAAATAACAACAAATAACTGACTGTGTGATCACTACTTGTCAATGGTTCCTGTACATTAAGCCCTCTAATGTCATCTGATTCATGAGTATTGATGAAGTCTGAAATATTCTTACTGCTGTTATCTCTAATATGCTGGAATAAATAACCAGCTGATTTATTTAAAAATTTTGTTCCCCATGGTCAGCTTCCCTCCCACTTATTCCAATCAATTAGGGGAAAGACTGAAGTCACCCATAATAAGACATTCACACTTAGCATCAGTAGAGGCATATGATGCAAGCTTATACAGCATCAGAAAAAACAAAAAACCTTTCTATTTGTTCCATATGTTTGTCTAGTTCTGCCTTGAATTTATTTAAGCTGTCAACTTCTCCGAAAGATGGAAGTTTTTTCCAGCAATCAACCACCTGCTGGCAAAAGGCAAATTTCCGCACATCTATTCTATAATTGTCTTTCCACAATTTGAGTTTATGTTCTCTCAAGCCATTAATCTGGGCAAGAGCAAGAATCCCATCAGCACTGAGCTTGTTTACACCATTCAAAGTCTTATACATCTCAATTAGGTCACCTCGTAGGTGCCTAGTCTCCAGACACTAATTTGCAAAACATAAGCCTTTTCTCATAAGAGCAACTCCTTGTTCCATTCATTAATCTTGTTGCACTTCTCTGTACTTGTTCAAGCATCTCTACATCCTTCCTAAAATGAGGCCTCCAGACCTGTATCCCTACCCGCCCACTGATGACGAAGCCAAAAAGCTTCGAAACGATCGTCTGGGTGGTGGTACGCTGAAAATAAATAACAGTAGTCTTCTCTACTAGAGAAGCGTTAGCTACTATTGAATTACTTCAAATAAATAACGCTTCTCTAGTAGAGAAGACTACTGTTATTTATTTTCAGCGTACCACCACCCAGACGATCGTTTCGAAGCTTTTTGGCTTCGTCATCAGTGGGCGGGTAGGTAATACAATATGCCATCTCAGTTGCGAAGTTATATCCACATTATGAGAGATGCCAGAAGGGTGTGGTGGTAATGTATTTGGAAAATTAAATGCACTAGGCATAATCCTTATGGGTTTTGATAATTAACTATATAATATCGGTGTAAATACACCATAGTTAACCCATATATTTGAGCTACGATTGTAGCGTAGAAGGCATCGTTTTAATTGTATCTCATAATGTGGTTGCCTTCACAACAAGATAGCTACTATTGAATTACTTCAAATAAATATCTTGTTGTGAAGGCAACCACATTATGAGATACAATTAAAACGATGCCTTCTACGCTACAATCGTAGCTCAAATATATGGGTTAACTATGGTGTATTTACACCGATATTATATAGTTAATTATCAAAACCCATAAGGATTATGCCTAGTGCATTTAATTTTCCAAATACATTACCACCACACCCTTCTGGCATCTCTCATAATGTGGATATAACTTCGCAACTGAGATGGCATATTGTATTACCTACCCGCCCACTGATGACGAAGCCAAAAAGCTTTGAAACGATCGTCTGGGTGGTGGTACGCTGAAAATAAATAACAGTAGTCTTCTCTACTAGAGAAGCGTTATTTATTTGAAGTAATTCAATAGTAGCTATCTTGTTGTGAAGGCAACCACATTATGAGATACAATTAAAACGATGCCTTCTACGCTACAATCGTAGCTCAAATATATGGGTTAACTATGGTGTATTTACACCGATATTATATAGTTAATTATCAAAACCCATAAGGATTATGTCTAGTGCATTTAATTTTCCAAAGTTGTATTTAAAATACAACATTCTGGTTGGTGGAAGAAATTTCCATCTGTTGTTGCAGAAGCAGGTAGTTTGAATAAATTCAAGGAAGAACTAGACAAACCATTGGAGGGAATGGACAGGTGATTTTACTTTCTTTTTTTTTTTCTGCTGTTACTCTATAAGTATGCTTTCTTGCGTCATTTACAAGTGCTAATACTTGCACGTCTATTCTACAGCATCCTTTTTCCATTTAAATTTACACTCCCTGATGTGTTATCTGTTCAAGAGTTTGAGACTTAACCTAACCATCCCAGCTAAGTGTACTTACTATTCAGTGCTTACTTGCAAAATGGCAGACAACAGGTTTCATTGTAAATGCACTAAGAAATCACCCTCTGTTAGGACTCCAGAGGCAGTGTTGAACATTCCAAAGAGAATTTTAGCTAGCCCTGGAAAATGTATCGGAGAAACTGTTGCAACAAACTGGAGTGAAACCAACTTATTATTTTCGTGTACTTCATTACCTGAAATTGAAACCCTATCGTGTGATGTGTGTCCAAGAATTATTGCCACCTGATGCAGCAAAATGTCTGAATTAATGAGTGGCTCCTTAACAAGATTGCAGACTGAACTCAACCCACTGCTTTATTTCATGAGTGATGAGGTGTGGTTCCATCTTTTTGGTCATGTGAATTCTCATAACACTTGATACTGGTATGCCGAAAATCCTAACAACTTACATCAGAAACAGAAAATTGGGGTATGTTGTGCAGTTTCTGACAATTAAATCGTCGGCCCAATATTTTTTTTACCCTACAGTGAACGCAGCAGTTTATCTTCAGATTTTTGAGAACTTCTGCACTCAGTTAACAGAACACGAGAGTGAAAACTGCTACTTTTCAAAAGATTGTATCTACTGCATTCTCCAGATTTGCCTTCGTGTGACTTTTACCTGTGGAGATATTTGAAAGGAAGAGTTTGAGCACAACCCCCACATAATAAATGAATTGAAGGACAGCATTCAAAGAAATATCAAGGCTATTGACGTCACTGTTTTGGATCGGGTCACCTTGAATATGATTACATGTGCACAAAAATGTATAGATGCACAAGGACATTTCCAGCATCTCTTATAACTGTGTGTACGTTTGAAGAGAATAAATAAAGTTACTTTTGACTGAGTTTTTCTGTGTTTATCTCATTTTACTCCTATCTAGATTTCTCTAATTATTTTGCCAGTGACTGGGCCAGTTTTATGTGAAACACCCTGTATATCCCATTTTAAATTTAAACATTAAAATCACGTTAACCTTAATTTTAGGCACATTCGCATAACTTGACTCCCAGTGGATGAAAGCCATCCAAATTTCATTAAAATCCAACAAATAGAAATCTAACAATTTTTATTTCCTTTTTCCATACAGTTTGTATGGAAAAGGAAATTCACTGATTAAACATGGTTTTGTTGTTGTTGTTATTTGGTTTTTAGGAGCATTAGCAACTAAGGCCATATTGCTCCGGGATATGCGGTGGTCATTCCCTGACCTTTCTGCATCCTCCGTATTTGGTGGTGACGGGCTCGAACCCCGGTCTAATCAAGAAGCGTGTGCTACACACTGCTGCTCCTTCCCACCTGGCTATGGAGGCGCCTTGACAACATGGTTTTAATGGAGTGGTCTTAGCTTTAGACAGTCCATGCACACTTCACATGTTTTATGTAGATTCACAAACATAGTGTTGCCTGATGATATATATACAGGGTGTTTCAAAAGTGATGATCAGTAATTTAAAGGTGAACTGTACAGACTACAATATGCAAAAAAAAAAAAGCCTAGTAAGCATGGGTCCTTAAGTGAATCATTTGAGATATTGCACATTTCTAGTTGGCATCCACCACTGACTTGTTTTTTTAGGTTAGGTTATGCTCATTCTCTCCCTTTCCCCTTTCTCGGTGCTCTGAGACGTAGCAGGCATACTAATACTTGTCAAAGGAGGGTCAACATGAAGAGGTTATAGCAATGAAGAGTATGAGGACAACACTTCATGTATGGTAAATCCAACAGCAGTGCACTCGAGGCTGCATGTTTGTACCAAGAAGCATTTCCATGCCGAACCCAACAGGCACACATTCATCAGGGTACATTAACGCCTTAGAGAACATGGGTGTTTCACACATGGAGTATGAGGAGGTAGGCCCAGAAGCATAACACCTGATGTTGAGGAAAGGGTGTTAGAAAGAATAGAAAAAAATCCAGGAATTTCGACAAGGAGGGTTGCTCTGCAAGAGCATGTACTGAGTCATAGCAGTGTTACATCACCAATTACTGTACCCCTACCACATTCAGCATATACAAGGTCTCAGCAATACAGACTACCCTCCCAGAGTGCTCTCACAGTCAGTGGCGGATCTTAACAGAAAATGTGCATCATCTCGAAAACGGTTCATTTGCAGTCCGATGTCAACCGGGACTATTATGCTTATTTTAGTTTACTTTTCATCTTTAAATTATTGACCATCATTTTTGAAACACTACACACACAGTTTCTGCTATAATGTGATAGTTGCATTCTTGTATAACCTCGTACAATAAAAATAATGGCTTATGGAAAAAATAGGATTAGGAGAAAATCACAAAAAAAATTACTCAATCAAAACAAATTTAGTAGTCAACCTAACACAAGGATAGTACAATTTAAATACATGTTAAATTCATATTTAATAACAAAATAATACAATAAATTTAAACTTACCTTGAAAAAATTTAAAGACAACTTAATGATGAGGAGGAAGGGTTGAGGTTTCTGAGTTATGAAGATAGGTAGAGGATTTGGCTTTAAAAAAAAAATCTAATTTTTGCTGCTTTGCCATTTTTCTTCCTTCATAAAGAAGCTGTTCATAGGTTGCCAAATCAAACCTTATTCCATGAACAGCTATCCTGCTGCATTCTGCATTATAATCATTGTCGTCTAAGAGCTGCAACTATTTATCAACTTCGCTCAGGATAGAAGATAAAAGCAAATGGAAAGCTCTCGTGGTGCTGCATCCTGGACTTTATCTTCTTCATCTCCAGATTCCATTTCCCCCTCAGCAACAAGTGTAGATCAACACAATGTTCTCTAATTTTTGGGAGCTCCTCTGATAGCTATAAGCCTTTAAAATCATGAATAAAATCTGGGAGAAGCTTTTGCCAAACTGCATGCAAGTAGCCCTTACTGACATTAGCCCAGGCCCCCGCAATGACATCAATAGCATTCTTAATATTAAAGCTCTTTCAAAATTCAAGAACACTTTCCTTATTATCCCTCTCAGTAGCTGTAATCAACTCCTTAAGTGTGTAAATAATAAGGTTTAAGTGCTGATGTCACACTTTGGTCCATGGCCGAAGAAAGAGGTCGTGTTTGAAGGTAGAAATACAACTTTGATGTTTTTAGAAAGCTTAGCAATGGTGTGAGGATGGCTTGGCACATTATCCAAAATGAGGATAATCTTGAAATCCAATTTTTCCCCCTGCAGTAATTTTTAAAAACACCTTCAAAAACATCAACAATAAGGTCATAAAAAACCTGTCCCATCATCCAACCTCTTGCTTGACCTAAAGTAGACATAGGGTAGACTTAAGATATCGTATCAAAGCTTGCAGAGTGGTGGTGGTGGTGGTGGTAGTAGTAATCATGGCATGTGATGCAAGAAAGCAAGTGTATGAGCTTATGCAGCATCAGCCAAAAAAAAATTCACACAACCAGTTCCTCCTTAAATTGATTTAACCTATGAACTTCCACAACGACAGATGGAAGTTTGTTCCAGCAATTAACCACCCGCTGGCTAAAGGCAAATTTCCGCACATCTATTCTACAACTGTCTTTCCTCAATTTGAATTTATACCCCCTTAGGTTCGTAATCTGAGCAAGTGGAAGAATCCTATCAGAATTCAGCGTGCTCAATCCATTCAAGGCCTTATACACCTCAATCAGATCACCTTGCAGGTGCCTAGTCTCCAGTCACTGCAATATGCAGAACTTAAGCCTCTCTTGGTAAGAGGATCCCTTTATTCCCCTCACCAATCTTGTTGCCCTTCTCTGTACATGCTCAAGCAAATCTACATCCTTCCTAAAATGAGGCCTTCAGACCTGTACGCAGTACTCAAGGCATGGCCTGACCACTGCCTTATACAAAGGGACAATCACCTTTTCCCTGCGAGGCACCTATGTAGCCAGGTGGACAGGACCAGCAGTGCGTAGCACACACTTCTTGATTAGACCGTGACCACCAAATACGGAGGATGCGAAAAGGTCAGGGAATGACCACTGCATATCTCTGGAGCAATATGGCCTTAGTTGCTAATGCCCCTAAAAACCAAATAACAACCTTTTCCCTGCTAGCAATATTCCTGTATATCATTGACAAAACGCCCATGATCTGCTCTTACAGCCTGTCTGCATTGCTCAGAAAACTTCATATCTGACTGCACATTTACTCCCAGGTCTTTCATTTTCTACCATCCTAAGTGTAGTACTGCACAGTTGGTATGTTCCTCTGGGGTTACTTCTACCCATATGCAGTACTTTGCATTTGTCAATGTTAAACTTCAGTTGCTACCACAGGCATCATAAACTTTAAATCTCCAATAGCATTGCCACCTAATATCACAGTCAATCCTTGAAGCCTGGGGCTCATGCTTCATTCTTAGAAATGTAGATTCTTGATGGTATTTGCTTCCAGTACAAACTTGTTTCATAAAAATTGAAAATTTGATCTCAATCAATTTTTTCACTATGGGGGAAATGACTTTGCAGCTTCCCTGTCTGCACTGGCAGCTTTGCCACATAACTTTACATTATGGAAAGCATTCTTAAAGTTCTTAAAAGGAACATCTGCAGAATTTTAGGCTTTTTTTCCCTTTTAAGGTCTTCGTGATTGATAATCCTTTCTCTTTTATAGAATGTGTGTCCCAGATTGCTATTTCATTTAATCTTTTGTACATTTAGAAGCCACTCCATCTCCCTTTAGCCATGATTTCACAGATTTGTTAGCACTTAGGCTTGTTCCAGCAATAAAGCTTGGTTTAATTGTTTTGGCATTGTTTCTAATGGTGCTTAACATGGACTCCTCTGTTTCTGTTGCATGAACGATGTTACATGTCTTTTCATTTTGTTCAAAACACTATAACATGTAGCTTCTCTTCAAGTGTTAGCATTAGCAGAGGCATATGATGCAAGAAAGCAAGCTTTCTTGCATCATATGCCTCTGCAAGAAATAGCAATCTGGGACAGTTTTTTTTTTTTTTTTTTAATCAGCCAAAAAAAAAAAAAAAAAAAAAACCTCCCATTTCACCCCTCCATTCATTCCAAATGCCTGTCCAGCTCAGCCTTAAATTTATTTAGGCTATCATCTTCCACAACAAAAGATGGAAGTCTGTTCCACCAAGCAAATATCCACTGGATAAATGCAAACTTCTGCACATCCATTCTTAATCTGAGCAAGGGGAAGAATCCCATCAGCATTCAGCTTGCTCAACCCATTCAAGGCCTTATACACCTCAATTAGATCACCTTGCAGGTGCCTACTCTCCAGGTGCTGCAATTTGCAGAACTTAAGCCTTAAGCATTTGTTCCCCTCACCAATCTTGTTGCTCTTCTTTGTACTCGTTCTAGCAACTATACATCCTTCCTAAAATGAGGCCTCCAGACCTGTACACAGAACTCTAGGTTTGGCCTGACCACTGCCTTGTACAACGGGATAATCACCTCACTGTCCCTGCTAGTAAAATTCCTATATATCATTAACAAGACTCCATGACCTGCCTTGGCCACCCGTCTGCACTCCTCAGCAAACTTCATATTTGACTGCACAATTACCCCCAGGTCTTTTCAACTTTCCACTTCCCTGAGTGTAGTACCACACAGTTGATATATTTCTCTTGGGTTATTGCTATCCATATGCAGTACTTTGCATTTGTCAATGTTAAAGTTCAATTGCCATTTCTCAGCCCATTTGCCCAACTTATCTAGATCCGGTTGGAATAGCATATTGTCTTTATTGTCACTAACAGCCCTGCCAGCCTTTGTATCATCTACAAACTTTGACATTAATCCTGATATACCTTCATCAGTATCATTGATGAATACACAAAACAACAATGGGCCCAGCAACGAACCCTGGAAAACTCCATGAAGAGCAGTGTCCATTGATTACCACTCTGTCATCTCCCACTCAACCATCCCTTTGTCCATTGTAGCAACTTATCCTTAATGCCATACCTCTCCAATTTGTATAGCAGTCTTCCATGTGAAACAGTATCAAAAGCTTTCCTGAAATCCAAGTATGATATCAAAATTATCATTGACATTCAGTTCCTTTGTGACCACATCATGGTATCCAATGAAATTGGTCAGACAAGACTTCCCTTTAACAAACCCATGCTGTGTCTTAACTATTACTGCAGTCTTGTCTAGATGATCCTGCAATGCTTCTTTAACCAGTGATACCATTATTTTCCCCAGAACACAAGTTAAACTAACTGGTCTATAGTTACTTGTGTCACCTTTCAAACCCACTTTGTGAACTGGCGAAACATTTGCACACCTCAAGTCCATGGGAGAACTCCTCTGAGTCAAAGGAAGCTCTCATAATTATGGCTAAGGGTTTGCTTACTTCCTTTGCTGTCGCCTTTAATATAGCTGAATAGATCCCATAAACCCCAGGCGCCTTCCTTATGTTTAACTTCAACAATTTCTCCTCCACTTTGCTCTAAGTTATTACAAAATCACTTACCTCACTGTTAGAGTTTGATAAACTTCTGGCATTCCCCTCATTGAATAATTCCTCATGTAGATGCAAAATATTCATTCAGTTTATCAGCTACCTGAGCATCATCATCAGTAGTCAACCGATCTATGTTAAATGGTCCAATCAGATTCATAAATTTTTATTTATTTTTTATTTTTTTGGCTGATGCTGCATAAGCTTGCTTTCTTGATTCAAATGCCTCTACTAATGCTAATGCTAATCCCTTTCCTTCTAGAGTTTACATAAGTAAAGAACTCTTTGCATCCTTTGCCAAATATTTCTCATAATCTGCCTTCGCCTGCCTAACTTCCTTTGTGACTTGATTACAGACATGCTTATATCTGCCATAGGCTTTTGTGTCACCTGATAATTTATATGCATCTCATACATTTTTCTTCTCTGCCATGAGCCTCATTAATTCATCTGACATCCATTTAGGCCTGAAACTTGAACAGTATTTCTTAGTTGGAATGAAAAGCCTAGTAGCCTGCAAGGTTTAAGTCCCTGAAGGCTTCCCGTTTAGAATTTACATCAGTTGATCCCACTGTACAGAATTTAAAAAGGTGACTTTCATAACCTTTAAAATGGTTACTTTCATAAAGGTGATACCCCTGTAAGTCACCTTTACAAAAGCAAAAGCCCTTCCCTTTAGCCTTGACAGTAGTTACATCTTTAAGTAATTCCCATATCAGTACATTGCAATCACTGTCACCCAGTGGTTCCTTTATCTGCAAATTCTTAATGCATGAATAATCAGATAAAGAGTATTACTATCTCTAGTTGCCTCTCGAACATGCTGCTGTAGAAAACGGTCATCCAATAAATCCAAAAAAATCTTGTGTGTAAGTGACCAACCCACAAGTTCCAGTCAATATCTGGATAGTTAAAATCCCCCATTATAAGATATTCTGATTTAATGGCCCACTATTTCTCTGCACAATTGCTCATTATACTCATCAGGTTTGTTAGGCCTATAACACACACCTACTCATTTCTATTTTTCCCAGTGCTTATGTCACACCAAACAGACTCAACATTGCATTGTTCACCAACATCAATTGGATGTACTTCTTTAGATTTTATGTTTCTTAACTAACAGCATAACCCCTCCTCCCTTCCTGTCCTGTCTATCCTTTCTGTACACATTGTACTCCCCAAATTCCAATTCTGCACTGCTTATATCTGTATGACACCACATCTCTGATATCCCAACAATATCTGCTTTTGATGTCTTGACTAGCACTTCAAGCTCATCAAATTTATTAACTATTCTCTTAGCATTGGTGTACAAGGAAGTATACATGCACCTGCTTCTACTCTTAGTTACCCTAACACAGCCCATGTATTTATTTGTTCCACTATGACTCCCAACAGTCCTGGAAATCTCCATTGCCTTGCTTTCCATGCTGCTGCTCATTCTAATAGAAGCAGTGCAAGAATCACTTTTGCCAGTGGTGTATTTGGGCCAGAATGCAGCAGAACAACGTTCCAGTACTTTTTCTAAATGTCATAGTAGATAATCATTAAATATTATGAAACAATGGCATAATCAAAGGGGAGGGAGAAATACCCATTGCTACTAAAAATATATATTAATAGTAATCTTTAAAATTAATAATTTCTTTAAAAATTTATTTCAAAACAAAAATATAAATTTTGCAATGAAACTTGAACATTTCTTACTAAAGTATAATGTGTTCGATAAAGAGATCCAATGAATGAGATATACTGTGATGCGTGTGAACGCTGCATTTTGATTCACCATGAGCTGAATGCTAGAACTGGTTGTTCATTGAACCGTGAGTCTGAAGTCTAATTCAGTTACTGTACAGTCGATGTGGCATTATCATAGTCTTCTGGAGAATGAACGTTCTGGTACTAATTTTTTTTGGCAATACACCTCTGACTTTTGCCTCTGCCTGCGGCCACTGTTAACCTTTTAGTCTGTGTATCAAGGCAGTGTTAGGTGGGTACAGAAAACTAACCCACCTAACACTGCCTTGATAGCATCAGCAAATATTCTTGCACCCCCTTCTATTTAAGTTTACCCCATCCCTGTAGAAGCAGTCTCTCCTGTCAACAATATGTTATAGCCTTTCTTTTACTTTCACAAATAATTTGATTGCCACAATGCTTCCTGTAAACATTCTTGTCACTTTGTCCCCCCATATTTATGCATAACAGAAAATTTGGGGGGAGGAACAAAAACTGTGGAGTACCTCTCGACAAGTACTTCACAACAAAACACGTGAGTCAACTGAGCACATGACATCAACACAGAGTTGCCAACTAAAACTTTTCATTTGGCATTAGATTCACAGAAAAAAAGCATTAAAACTATTTAGATGTCTGCAAAATGATCAGTAAACAGTAAAATAGCTACATCTAATAAATTTACATAAATTATTATACTATAATAAAGTTTTTATCTCATTATAAAAATTAATTTTCTTGGAACATTATTCCAAGTCAAAAAAGTTCCCAATCTATCATTTCTTTGGCAGACTCTATAGGCTGAACGTTCAATGAACTAATTTTCCTTAAAACATCATTTGGCAATTTGTAATTGTGACAGCACTGACTGTTTTGTTTTAGCCTGTATTTAATTTTTAGAACTGCTCTTAAGCCCTTAATGCTTAAATGATTATGCAGTTTGGACATTATAATGTTTATATGGCTAAAAACTCTACATCAGCATTTGAATGAGGTAAAATTAACTGTTATTTCTAATTGTGTAATATATATTGGAAAGGATGTTCTCTGGTGGCATTCTTATAAAATGCAATTTCAGTCCAAAGGGAAATTGTGTCTGAAACCTTGAGTCCACTATATTATGAAGATTTTTCCAATGGAAGTTAATGCAGGTCAGGCTTTCAGTATCCTTTATAAACATTTTTGCAAGTTCTAAAATGTCTGGTTTTATTGGTTTTAGGCATTCATCTCCACTAAAATATTTTATCGATTGCAGCAGATGGAAATTATCTGGAAGTGCTAACTTATTTGCTTTATAAGCTCAAAAACAAAATTAATGCACCGTACTCTGATATCTTTCTCTTCAGGTGCAGAAAAATTGCTTTTTTTTGATACATCTTTCAATTCATAACTAAGATATGGCTTAGGATTTATATAATCTTGAACTGAATCCCCTTCATAATTAAGCAGTTTTCCTGGTATAAGAATAATTAAACTGAGTGAATCAACAAGATGCAGTAGGTCATTCAATAACTCAGTAGGAGCACTTCTGCTTCAATTTTTTTGTTCACTCTGCACCTCACGTAGAATGTGCTTTAAAAATATTTTTAAAAAAATCAGTTTTTCTGCTCAGAAAAACTGATTTTTTAAAATGAATTTTGAATGAATAATGAATTTTGGCTATGGAATGCCTTTCTTCATTCTTTGCAATGTCAAAAATGGGTTTTTAACCCAATCCACTGCTGTAAAATTCTTTTACTGAAGATTCAATTGATATCCATTTTGTTGTGCTCACCTGTACAAGCTTCAAAGGCTGATTTCCTTCATTTATCACAGAAAAAGTTCACTATATTTAGCCTAATGAACCAACAAATGGGAGAACCAACTGTATTCGTCCTTTATCATAAAACCCAAATTCCTTGGCAAACTCTCAGCTGCAGCATGTGACACAGCAAATTAAAAAGAATGGCAAACATCTAATAAGCATTAGATGTGAAAATGTTCTCCTAGGGGGCTTTATTCGCCAACCCCCCACATTCGTGTTGTCAAACAACAGTCTTTAAAGCGTCTGAATAGGTATTGCCGTCGGCAAACATACCTTCCCTCCATGACAAACGAATGTTCAGCTCTTCCGAGTTCGCCATCAAAAGATAATCCGCCGCAATGTTCCTAAATAGATAACTAAATAGAAAAGATAATCTGCCGCAATATCACCTAAATCCAATATGATACTGCAGTGGTTTCTTTGTTATCAGGATCTTGTGAGGATGTTGCATTAGGTCTGAGCCATTTAACGGTTTGCTGAGTTTTGGCCTGTTCTTCGTCCATATTAGCTACCCGCTTCCTGTCGATTGATTTTCCACTTGCTCCATTGTCATTGAACTTATTCTCTGATTAGTTCGTAATTTCGACGTTTCTCTCTGTATTTCCGTGCAGACTCCTGATGGCATTGTTTTCTCATAAACAGTGATTGCCAATCTAGGCCAAGGAATTGTATTAATTACTGTGTTAGCAAATCAAACATCAAAGATTCCAGATACCTATCAAAATGCGCTGATCTATATCTAATCAAAAAATGACCAATGCAATTATTTACCTGTGCATTTGTAGTGATGTAATTGCTTTGTTATTTGGTTTTTTTTTATTTTTTTAGGAGCATTAGCAACTAAGGCCATATTGCTCCGGGAATATGTGGTGGTCATTCCCTGACCTTTTCGCATCCTCCGTATTTGGTGGTGACGGGCTTGAACCCCGGTCTAATCAAGAAGCACGTGTGTTACACACTGCTGCTCCTTCCCACCTGGCTACGGAGGCATCTTGATGTAATTGCCCCACCCACTTGTAACATGTGACCTGCGTCCCTCTTCTCCCTCTGGCTAACCCATCATGTGGCATTCTCAAGATTGAATAAATATCACCAGGAGTTAAAACTTTTTTAATGTACAGAGAAATATACCTCACTGTTTACTTACCTGTCATAATAGGCATTTTTACCTATGACAGGTTACTTACCTGTCATAACAGGTATTGTCTATGCCTAATGTAATTAGATTTTGCAAATCAATGTTTCTTTAAGTATTCTTTTATTGCATTGCATATTGCTTCAGTATTGCATTCACACAGTTCTATTAAATCTAAAAGGTAAAAAAAAGGTAAAGTGCAGCCATTATCAACCCACTACAGGATGGAAGCCTCCTCCTCATGACCACTCGGCTATGGAGGCCTAAATAACACAGTAATTCTGATTGGACCAGAATCAGCTAAAGAAAATAGAATTGGTTCACCATATTTTGTTGTTGTTACTTGTAAATTTTTATATTTACTGTATATTTTAAAAAGCACTAAACTGAGCACTAAAAGTCAAAAGTGCTAAAATAATGCCATGGTGCAATACACAAAATTTATGCACTAACAACTATAAAAAATTACTAAACTGGTAACACTGTGTCTTTGTTGTTGTAATAGGGTTTTAGGAGCATCAGCAACTAAAGCCATATTGCTCCGTATATACTACCTGTAATTGCGTGTTCTATGGTCAATTTTCTGGATGAAAAACTCGAGTTTTTGGGAGAAAAAACCATGCTAAACTCGCCTAACTCAGCTGCATTGAGAAAAAGGCCCATAAAAATTCCTCTTCATCATCAGCACTAAAACTTTTCCGCCTGGTGCAGGGAGGACAACACCATGTCGATGCAGAGACTTGGCTTAAATTTGTATTCCTCCATGCACTGCAAAACTGAAGTTGTACAGGTACATCAGGATTTAATCCTGATGTAACTGCATAAAAGCCAATACACATATGCGAAAGTTTGTGTTTTACAAACAGTGTTCACCTAGTCATTGGCCCTCGGGGCAGCACAGTTGGTAGAATCACTGTCTTCCTCACACTGGGTGGAAACCACCCTAGTTCAAGTGCCGCTGATGATGTGAAGAATTTTTATGGGCCTTTTTCACAATGTGGCTGAGTTTGTCAGTCTCAAGCGAGGGTAGCATGCTTTTTTCTTCTGAAAACTCAAGTTTTTTGTCCAGCAAAAAGAAAATTTATCACAGAACACAATTTACAGACCATATACATGGAGCAATATATGGCCTTCGTTGCTGATGTACCAGAAACCCCTATTACAACATAATCATCAATCGTATTACTGCCAATTTGCATCGACGAAACACACATAATAACAGAGATCACTATATATATATATATATCCTGATGTAACTGCATAAACACACACACACAAAACTGTGTATATATATATATATATAAAGTTTTATTAAGTGTTCTATAAAGTTATAATCTTAGTAATTAATTGGTGACGAGATAACTATATTTACTTTTCACTTCTATTAATCACAAAAAAAGAAAAAAATCAACTAATTTAAGAAAAAATTCGAATGCACCAGTAATGTAACATAATCTGTACATCATCTAAAGCCCACCTTACATGCTCCAACCAAAAGTTCAAATTTTCAATTAACACTTTCATCCCAGCTAGGGTGTGCAAACCCTGAAGCAATTAAGTGACCTTATCAGTCAGTCAAGAACTTAAACAGCATAATAAATATATTTTCAATTTATATATTAAATATAGACATATTAGTTATGATATATTGCTAGCATTAATATATAGTTTTCGATTATCCTATGATTGACATTCATTTTTAATTTATTAAAATTTTTGCCATCCCTGCTTCCAGCCAGCACCAATTGACATATTCAGAATGGCAGGATTAGATCTCTGTGATTTAATCCTGTTAATTAGGTTTTTAAAGGGATAATTAAGATGGGGTTCTTTGAGGACTGGCGATAAAATCTCACTGCAAGTATGAAAAATGAAAGCATGAAAATATCAGACAGGATCTGATTATATCACCAACTCTCAAAGAACCCTACCTTGGTTATCTCTTTAGAAATCTCAGGGGCAGATTAAACCCCAGGGATCTAATTCTGCCATGCCGAAGATGTCAACTGGTGCTGGAAGCAGGGATGACAAAAAGTTTTAATACAAATAAAATACAGTATATCCTTTATATGATAATCGAACATCATATATTGATACTAGCGATGTATCAGAACTAATATGTTGATGTTTAACATGTATCGAAAATTTATTTATTTCTGCTGTTTAAGTTGTTGTCCACCCGACAAGGTCCAACAAGGTCACTTCGCCGTTCCAGGGTATGCGCACCTTAACTGGGATGAAAGTCTGAATCCTTGATTTCAGCATGAACTAGTTAATATTGATTGTCAAGTCTATAATTTGTTTGTTACCTCAGGATAATCCATGTAATCCCTATTTGCAATCCCCTGGCCACGAAGGGCATTCCAGGATCACTCTGGGTGCTTTACTGTGCTCAGTTACATTGGCTACGCTTTTTGTCCATTCTCTCACTGAATTATTGCACGCATATACATTGATACAGCAGACTCTCTATTTACCGGGATCGGATTAACTGGGACAGTTCAAGTCTCCAAATAAAAAAAATAAAAAATAAATAAAAAAATCAACCAGTAATCATAAAATTCAAGTAATAACTAGAATAGGCATAAGCAGATGTTTTGCAAGTGGTAAATAAGCAACAAGAAGAGGCATTATAAGTTGTCAGTGGGAGATTAGTGTACCTATTATCTTGCAACCCCCACTGTCTTCACACCCACCGCTCAAATAAAAAAAAAAGGGAAGAAATGTTTAGTTTGTTTTAGTGCGTCGTCTATTGTGTTCTGTTGCACCACAAAAAGACAAATTCTTTTTCGTTATTTATGTCAGGGATGTCGGAATTTTTTTTATAGCAAATATTTTTTTTTTTTTTTTTGTTTAGAAATCGTGAAAATGATGGGTGAACGCAAAAGAGTTGCTCTTTCAGTTAAACAAAAACTTGAAATTATTCAAAAGCTTGAAAACGGTGCATCCGCTAAATCTGTAACGAACCATTATAATATTGGTTGACCAAACCATACGTGACATCGTAAAAAATAAAGGGAAGCTATTAGATTTAATATCGACATCGTATTGGACACACGAGTAGTACGTGGTAGGTTTTTTTTATTTATCTGCCATATTTTTTACTTAGGTTGCGGAACATTTTTTCGATACAGTTAGTCCCCAACTTAAGCAACTTCGGACTTATGTAAATTTTTTTCACTATTTTTTTTTTATTATTCTAAAATTTAAAACAAAAAAAAAATAATAAGTAATCAATAACGACGATCACGGCACGCACAAATTGCACATGTGAGATACGGAGTAACAAGCAAAAAAATAGGAAAGAAGAGGAGATTCTTACAATTTATTTATACGACTGAAGATTCCGGGAACGCTTCACCATAATAACATAAAAACCAACAGAATTCCATCTATCGGTATCATAGCAAATGCAATAAGATTGAGTTTACTACCCGTTTATAATAGACTGCGCTAACAGAAAAGCCCAATAAAACGGAAAGTGTAAATTGTTTTTATTGACCCAGAAATGTGCTTTAGTAAAATGTGCGCTCGCGCGTGGTGATAATAGTGAGGTTTTTGCCTTAACTCTGTGAAGTTGTCCTGGAACATATCTTACGTATGTCGGGGACTTCTGTATTTTTGGATTAACCGTGAAATCGATAGTCTACTGTATATTGATACGAACAATACATGATATATTGACATAGTCTGATACGAACATGTGACACTGTCTCTGACCGAGAGGTTGCTTCCTTGGATGATTGGGAGAGATACCTAATGAAATGACCACTCAGTTTAACATTCTTTGATCTTTGTCCCTGCATATATGTTGTTGTTGCGGTAGGATTTTACGAGCATCAACGACTAAGGCCATGCTGCTCCACGTACACTGAGTGGACAGAAATCATGGGATACCTACCTAGTAATGGGCAAGCCCACCTTTTTCCTGGATGCGGGCAGTCACACGGTGAGACACTGAGACTACTAGTTCACAAAAGCATTCCACAGGTATTTACATCCATGCTTGCTGCACCACTGTCCATTATTCTGTCGCATTCCTGGGTGGAAGATTCAAAGCTTGAACGGACCTTTCCACAGCATCCCAAAAATGCTCCACAGGGTTCATGTCTGGTGAACAAGGAGGCCATTCCGTGGTGGTAAATCTACTGAATGCTCTTCGAGCCACGTTCTTGTTACCATGGCTCTGTGGGGAAGCACACTGTCTTGCTGGAAGAGTCCATTGCCCTGTGGGAGCACAATGACCATGAAGAGATCAGATGATCTGCAAGGATGGACACATAACCTGGACCGTTCAGAGATGCGTCTAGATGTACCAGAGGTACCAGTTGAACACACCCCAGACTATTACCAACTGTCCACCTGCCTGAACAGTTCCTTGTTGACATGATGGGGCATAGCTTTGTGCGGCTTCCACCAGATACGCACCCTCCTGTTGGCTCAAAATAACTGGAAAATGGACTCAGGAGACCAGTCTCCAATAATCCAATAATGCCATTGTTCTTTCGCCCAGTTCAGGCATAGAGTCCTGTGTCGTGGTGTTAGCAATGGGACTCTGGTGGGTCAGCGGCTCCCATAACCTATTGCGGCTAATGATCGCCTGATAGTCTTGATGTTTCTGGCACCTCCCTCATTGAAATCGGCAGTGATTTATGCCACTGTCACTCTCCAGTTGGCTGAAACAATGCGACAGACGTCGACGGCCACGTTCATCCACCTTTCTCTGCCACAGTGGGATGTTATTCTGGAAATGGCATATTCTCGATACACTCTTGATAGTTTCGAACGGGGACAGTGCAATTTCTGTACCACCTCTGCTATAGAGTTATCCAGTTAAAAGTCGGTTAACACACGACGTTTATCCATACAAACATAGAATTACCGTCTACGTGAATGTAGTTGTACCTATACACCTGTCAAGCGGTGGGTTCATCCATTAGCAGGAGGGGTGACAGCATCGCGCTGCCCAGGAACCAAGTATGCCACGAATTCTATCCTTTCGGTGTATATTGTCTGTAAATTGTGTGTGTTCTGTAATCGATTTTCTGTTTGCTGGACAAAATATCAAATCGGAATTTCTGGGAGGAAAAACCATGCTACCCTCGCCTGAGACCGACGAACTCAGCCACATTGTGTAAAAGGCCCATAAAAATTTCTCACGTCATTGACGGAACTCGAACTCTGGTCTTTTCCAGCCGGTGTGGGTGAGGACGGCGATTCTACTAACTGTGCTATTCACGAGGGCCACTGCATAGATATTGGTCTATCATAATTGTTTTCATTATACTGACAGCGGGGTTCTTAAACTTTCTGAAAAATCGCCTTCCTACCAATTTCGTCCTGCCACCTCACCTCCCTTTCCTCAGTTTCAAAATTTATAAATGAAGTACTGTAAATGGACGAAAATTCAATTTTAGGAACCTTTCTCACCTCCCTGATTTTATTTTTATTATTATTTTTAATATAGATTATGCTACTCTAATAACCCTTAATGGAGGGGAGAAGAAGATACTGGAAATCTCGACGTCGGCTTTTCTATCCAGTAATTTTCAATGTAAGTTATATCTCCTGATCGTATACATGGCCATGAAGGAGGAGAGATATTAGCACGTACTATCTCTCTCTCTTCTCTCTCTCTCTCTCTCTCTCTCTCTCTCTCTCTATATATATATATATATATATATATATATATATATATATATATATATATATATATATATAGTAAAGATTAATGGGAGGAGTATGAAAAAGGAAAATGATTCAGAAAGGACCTCATAATTATAATAGTATAATAAGTAAATAAAAATAAGCGAAGTAAGTAAAGAAAAGTTGTAGAGATAAGAAGTAAGTAAAAAAGTGTGAAAGAGGAAAGAAGGGTAGAAAAAAAATAATAATACATATATAAAGAAATAAGTCAATATTATTATTATACTAGATATATACATAATACTAGATATATACAATCCTGGTGTGGTTTTCAAGTGTCAACCACCAGAATTACCCGATAAAACGACAATATGGTGTTGTAAGATGTAAAATCTTACTAATATAATATTTTGTGGAGGAGGGAGATTTATTTAAAGTAAAATTTATAATATGGCAATATGGGGGAGCGAACCTTACAAGCCAAGCAATTAAATTAGACAACGTTTATGAAGGTCAGCGTTAAGCTTGACAAAGGCAAGAAAGGGGGGTGTACTTCGGTTCCCAGCGCACAGGAGCATCCAAAACAATGGAAACTGGTTGCAACTGTTATTAGTAAAAGGTGTCAACTCTGGTAAACAATAGCGCGGTGGAACATGTACTGTCGGGACATCTCTTTAATCGGTTACACCTGGACAGTGAAAACAGAACAAATGCTGGGAATTAGATATAAGCCTGGCGGCTGGCTGTCGTGATGGCAAAGTTGTTAGATCGTGGGAAATTAGTCTGCCACAGTATGACTATAAGCGGCTGACTTCAAAAGTACAGACAGCCTGAGAAATTTACAAAGTTCTTAAAATAAGAAGGGATAGGGCACTAAACGGACACCGTGAGAAAGATTAAAATTAGCTCTGAAGATACATACAGCTTGAGAAATTTTAAAGGACGAATAGAAAATAGGGAAAGTTGATAAAAAGGAGTAAGATTCGTTAAACTTAAAACGAGGGCGGAATTTGACATATGTAGGCGGTACAGAAATTGAGATGAACAAAAAGGGAGAACCGGGGAGAGGAGCGGGGCTGTGAAGTGAGTCTGTGAGGTTTCCTTTTTGAGAAGGTGTTTTTAACAAGGTGGAAAAAGAAAAATAAAGAGAAAGTAAAAGGATGGAGTGATAAAAATCAGCGAAGGCGTAAGTGCTTAGGAAAGGAGGAAGTCTCCTTTGATGAAGGCATCGAGTTCTGATGTCCCAGACAGGAGGAAGCAGATCCTGTATCGAAGCTAACAGGTGGTGAAGGTAAAGTGCTAGCCGATTAGACAGAACGAAGCCTAAAAATTAGTAACTCAACGAGAAGGAAGGAAGCAGCGAATGGATGGTAGCCCGAATAAGGTGGAGAAAGAACGCCAGTCCCAGTGCAGAAAAAGGTTCCAGAAAATTATCTATAGCAGGTTCAGTTGAAAACAGATGAAGGAGATCCTCAGTGAGCCAAAATTGGAAGTTTGAAATCTCTCCGGAAAGGAAGAAAAAAGATAATAGTAAGTACTGTAAGTTAACAAGGACTGTTAGTAAAACAGTATAGTGATTAATTAAAATGAAAAAAGGATAGCACTAGAAGTAAATTGATAGAACAATTATCTCTGAAGTAAATTATATATATATACAAACAGAGTTTAATTATTTAAAAAAGGCTATTGTAGAATGCGAGATAAATGAAAGATAAGTAAGAGATTAGATTGTTGTCAAATGATTATATAATGTGTTAGGAGGATAGTAAAGTTAATATGAGAAGGTTTTATAATGTTTTAAGGATAGATAATTGAATATAGTATAATTTGAATTGAATAATTGAATAATTGAATTAATAGTGTTTGTATAAATAATTGAATAAATAATTGAATATATAGTGTTTGTATTGATGAAGAATTGTTGGTCCAACTGAAAGACTAATAACAAATAGGGACTTTAGGAAAATTAAGATTGGTCTTCAGTGTATTGTAACAGAATGGAGAGAACACAGAGTATAATGACGAAAATAGCATATTGATTGTTAATATAAGAATAATATATGCAAGGTATCCTATATTTAACTTTGTATGCATATTACATGTTTTTTTATTCAATTGCATATTATGTTGTATATATATATATATATATATATATATATGTAAATAAACTTTGTTGCTTATTAAAATGTGTTGTTTGTTATTCCTGAACACTCAGCCCTTCCGAAGGGAATTATAATTAATTGAGAAGTTCCCTTGAAACTGGAATCCTCCTGTAAAGTAAGGTCAGATGCGTAAGTGGGGGAAATTGGAATAATGTGGATATACACATAAAAGGGAACAAAACAAATAAATAAAAACAAAATATATATAAAGAATCATCATTACAAATTCCACCCCCCACAGTGTCCTCTCCTCTGTGTCTAACATAAAGTACAAGCCATGGCAAAATAGAATTACATCGAAATATAGTATTGGAAAAAATATATGTATATATGAAATACTGTCTTTTCTCTGTTCTCTCGCACTTTGTTACTTCTTACTGTACAACTTTTCTTTAATTACTTCGCTTATCTCTACTACTTTTATTTGCTTACTTATATATATGAGAGAGAGAGAGAGAGAGAGAGAGAGAGAGAGCGAGCAGAAATTAAGGGAATCATTTATTACAGTACATTATAAATTCACTAGAACACGGGCCCTCGGCCCTGGCGGCAGCAGAACTGTTGAAATTGTTGCCTTACTACAATTTGTAGAAAAGGCCAAATGCATAGTTCCTGGAAACTTTTTAAAACTAGAAAATTGTAAAGTTCTGACCATAAAAATACAATACACTGACGCATTATGGCGTGAAGTCATCCGTGGCACGAATTCAAAACAGCTTTCTTTTCTTTTTTATCTATTTTATTTATATTTTTTAAAACCGTGAATTTTTATTGATCTGGTTTCCCATTTTATAGCAACTATCCTTTGTGGCTAACATTGTTAAATGTAAGGAATTTAACATTGTTAAATGTAAGCCACAAAGTACTGCAAATATGGCATTGGAAAATAAAAGAAAACCATAATACTAAATACCACTTTTTTACCCTCCTACGGGTAAATTAGATTACAGTTTCTGTAAAACTCGTTTTAATACCATAATTCTCATCTTAACCTGAAAAAGTACTCTTCAAACCATAACTAATTAATATAAATTACTATTACTTCTCTATCTTTAAGAATATGGTATAGGATCAGGGAATGTTTTCGATTGAAAAGGCGAAGCAGCGTTCCGACGTGCTGTACTGATGCAATCAAGCTCTTTAGCGTTACACCTTTGCATTAGTACTTAGAAAGTAACCGGAAGCCCGTTCCCCTACTGCCCATTTGTAATAGGTATGTACCATCGCTTCGCTTGAGACACTGGTACATACCTTCACAAGTAGCTCACGCCAGGACTATTCGTCTCTTGAGACTGTGTGACGAGGTACTCTTGGGTAATAAGCAGAGACAGATGCAGATGCACATTCACTCACTCGTGGCTTGCTATTCCGAGCCTGTCAGAGATGTGCAGCAGCTTTAAACGTCCAGCAAGAAACTACTCCCGATGCAACCAATCATAAAGAGACAGAGACGACTAGTAAGATACGACAATGTTGACGAGGATAAAATTCTTCTTCCTTCAGAGCATCGCACTCACGTGTGCTCTTCTCTTTGTTTCAGTGCCTGCTGTTCTTCACCCATGGCATCAGAAGCAGTGCAAGAAAAAAGTCTGCGAAACAGACGCTACAGGTGAGTAACATTTCAGAGATGCGCGATGAGAGATTTGGTGTTATGACTCCGGCTACCACAGCGCCGCAATTAACATATTCACTTAATTAATACTTTATTATAATCAATCTGGAAGGGTAGGCATTCTTTTCCGAATATTTTTTCTCTCAATCGACGCCGAACTTTATTTTTTCCGTTACTGTTTTTTCCAAATCTCACATACCATTTAGTAGCCGAATCTTCCATAGCAGTTTAATTAAAATTACACCGTATTCATTGACCAACGTTCTTAAAGTTTATGGCATGTATGTCTTAAAGTTTATGGCATGTAAATAGATAATTATGATGAGTAAATTGGATTTTTAAATTTGCTGTTCCGTCCTAAAATCTTTATAAAATCTCCTAACTCTGGCAAACATAGGAGCCCACTGTGATTTTAGCTAGGGAATGAACCCTTAAAATGTAGTCTGAAATTTATTTAGAAGCATGGAGGAAGAGCAGAAACAATTTCTGCTCTCGCACTTAGAAGACAGGAGCGACTTCTCTCCCACATAAAAATGGACTACGGAGGAGTCCATTTCTATGTGAGAAACAAGTCATAACTTTCGATGTAGCTGCTTTCTTCTTCAACAATATCTTCGACCCGCAGCGTTGGGGAGAGGTGATCCCCCCGCGCCGGAAAGTAAGTGCAACGCTAACTGTAAATATTCACAATACTCGAGGGCAGTCCTAGAGTTAAGGGCGCCCGAATGCGAGAATTAATGCTGCGGGAAATGGATAGCTAGGAGTTCTTGCCTGAATTTAGGGGATGGGGGTCGTCTTAGTTGGGACTTGCGATAGTACTTCCCGCTTCAAGGACCAGCCCTGATAATACGCTATCTTTCATTGTAACAGAAAAAATAAAACGTAGTAAAAAAAAAGATTCTTCGAGCATCTTTGCACCCATGTTGAAATTTACACAGGCATTGTCACCACAAACAGCAAATGATATCCACTGGAAGTGGTGCTTAGAATCCATAAAGGTCTGTGTTCTTAGATACACGCATTTCTTATATATACATTTCTTATATTATCTTAATTAAAAATAAGAATGTAAAACGTTACGTCACAAATAATATTCATTTATTGTCACTTTACGTTTTGCATCCTAAATTTAGGTAGACGCACTTGTTTCACTTCATTCATGTTGCTCTTGATTGCTGTACGCGCACAGCAGTCAACAACATAAATGAAGAATACCGCCCAATATAACTTTTAAATGCATGTCATCCACATTTCGATGAATATATGTAACAGAATATCAGAGTCGTAGTAGGCAATTTTGCGCATTGTGCAAAAATCGAATATTCGTCCCCTAAACCTTGGATAGAGAAAACTACTGTTTTTATCCTCCTATTACTTTCCACCAGTGCCTGGACATGTCGCACCTTCCTTGCTACAGCTTTAGTCATTACCCGGAAGTGCTCATTAATAAAAACTTGTTTCCCTACAATAACATCCATCTGTAATTAACATCTGTTCCTTGAGTAATTAATATTACTATTCAGTTTAACGCGTTAAAAAGACTATCTAGTATGATGCGAAGTAGCATATAAAAATACGGTGGAGTAGTTTTCATCCAATACTTCATGGGTAATAAAAAAAAGTATTTATTCCCGTTTGCCTTATAACACACATAAAACACAACAATCACTATTTACGTTTTTAGCATTTGTACCACCGTTACACAAGCAAGTAAACTTTCCTGTCGTAGAATCCCGGAAACTTATTTTTAAATCATTTCATTATTATTCTTCACACATATAATAACTCTTTATCTTTCCCCTAAGCGACCACAAATATGATAAGTTTGCCAAGAGGGTAGAAGTAACCCCAGAGAAACGTACCAACTGAGTGGTACTACGCTTAGGGTGGTAGAAAATATAAAAGATCTGGGGGTAACTGTGCAGTCAGATATGAAGTTTTCTGAGCTATGCAGACAGGCTGCCAGAGCAGGAAATTTGATATAGGAAAAAGGAGGTGATCATCACTTTGTATAAGGCAATGGTCAGACCACGCCTTGAGTACTGTACTGCGAATAGGCCTGGAAGCCTCATTTTAGGAAGAATGTAGATTTGCTTGAGCGTGTACAGATAAGGGCAACAAGATTGGTGAGGGGAACGAAGGCGTCCTCTTACCAAGAAAGGCATAAGTTCTGCAAATTGCGGCAGCTGGAGACTAGGCACCTGCGAGGTGAGATGATTGAAGTGTATAAGGCCTTGAATGGGTTGAGCACGCTGAATTCTGATGGAATTCTTCCGCTTGCTCAGATTATGAACCTGAGGGGGCATAAATTCAAATTGAGGAAAGACAGTTCAGAATAGATGTGCGGAAATTTGCCTTTAGCCAGCGGGTGGTTAATTGCTGGAACAAACTTCCATCTATCGTTGTGGAAGTTGATAGTTTAAATAAATTCAAGGAGGAACTGGACAAACATTTAGAGGGGAATGGATGTGTGAATTTTTTTTTTTTTTTTTTTGGCTGATGCTACATAAGCATACGCTTATGTAGCATCAGCCAAAATTTCTTGCACTTATGATGCTACATAAGCATACGCTTATGTAGCATCATAAGTGCAAGAAAGCTACATACGCTTGCCTTCTTGCATCACATGCCTCCATTACTACTACTTTCAGACGTAACATAATCACATGAGTTTTTTTTTTTTTTCACCATTTACTGAATGTTTGCAACAAAAATAATCGCAGAGTGCCATGTCACAGAAATTCTACAACGGACATTGGAGGTCAATGAAAAATATAAGCCCCCACGAAAGCTGGCTATACTACAGGCATTTCTTGGTGAGGCTGAAGCTGAACAATACCCTACTGATAACGCATGAGGCTACAAGTAGTCTCGTGCCATTTTATCCGTCCGTCTGTAAGCCATTTAGGTTCCCATCTTCGATAATACAAGTGGTCATGCATTGAACCATCTTTTGAACTCCTCTGACCTTATGTGGTCGTTCCGAAGTATAAACAGAAAATTTACTTATTTTAACATTGATATTCACAACTTTCACCATCTCATGAAGCGTTGCATGTCTATTTCCTATACTCCATCATCTACTTTTAAAAATGATGCGTCTTGTTGTTGCCTTGTACCTGCTATTCGCACAAACTATTTACTTTTACTCTTACTCCGCTTTTTAGAGATAGTAAATAAGCACCATACTACTTTCACTCCTAAATCTCTTTTGTTAAGAAATTATTTCGTGCAATTCCTGATGCCCAATCTTTCGGAAGAGTGCCCCTTGTACTGGATACTTCAGAAAATGCCGAGCCCCAGATTTATACTTTCCAGGGCTATTCGCTATCTCAGAGAGACAAAATTTTCCATTAGTAAGCAAAGTTTTCACTTAATATCGTCGTATTCCCTTCACATCACAGGAATTTATCACCGTCATCTAGCGATAGTTTGTGAATGGAAACAGACCACAACTTACAGATGAATCACCAAAGCAATTCCCCAAGAGACATACTGTCTTGAGACATGTATGCTTATTGTTTCTAGTTAAAACAATGTCTAGATAATAAAATTTCAAACCACAAAAGTATCACACAATACTATAAAAAAAAACTGTAACACTTGTACACTTCTAATCAAGTGCTTTTCAATACGCTATCCTACTTGACGATATTATCGAATGAAAAAAAAATTCGTTTTAAAAGGTCTCAAGTCTTCAATATCATCAGAATCATCTAGTACTTTATTATTATTATTATTAGCAGCAGCGAAACAATCTGTCTAATCCTTCCTTAAATTGGATCCACGTCAATTCGGTGCAGGAAAATTTTTATATAATAATTCGGTGCGTGACAATCCACTATATGCGACAATTCGGGGCACGAGACAGTTTGGTGTATGATAATTTCGTGAAAGACGATTGGTGACTACGACAATCTGGTGATTCTATGCAAGAATTCGGTTTATCAAAAGCAAGACTGAAAATACCAACTTTTAACATGTAAATGGTTAATTTAGTTATGGGGTACAGTTCATATTTTCCAGCTGTACACACAAACCACCTTCGTTTTCAAGGAGCGTTAGCATATATGAGTAGCGGCGCCTCCGTAGCCAGGTGGGAAGGAGCAGCAGTGCGTAGCACACGCTTCTTGATTAGACCGGGGTTCGAGCCCGTCACCACCAAATACGGAGGATGCGGAAAGGTCAGGTGAACGACCACCGCATATTCCCGGAGCAATATGGCCTTAGTTGCTAATGTTCCTAAAAACCAAATAACAACATATATGAGTAAAGAACGCGTTGTCTTAACATTTCCGTCCGCGCTTGCGTGTAATATAACTCCTAGTGGATTGATTTTCATGAAATGCAATATATTTTGCTTTTTTTAGTAAAGGTTTGTCGAGAAATTTAATTAAAATCGGTTGCAACAGATATTCGGCACTTATTATTTCTTTGTCCGTCCGCATGCAATAACGCAAACAAATTTTCATGAAATGAAAATTTGTTTGCGTTATATTTATATTTCGCAAATCTAGAAAGATCTGGAGCCTTCCTAAATTTCATTAAAATCGGACAAGTATAAATCTCCTCCAAAGAAACGAGAGCCCCAAAACTAACCATGCACCGGACCCCCCCCCCCCCCCCAGTATAAAAAGGTAAAGTGCAGCCATTATCAACCCACTGCAGGATGGAAGCCTCCTCAACATGAGGGAAATGGACCATATCTGCCACCGCTGTCCAGTGCGGGTTGGCAGATCGACCGTATTCAGCAGTCAGGGGCTTGAACCCCGGTCTACTCAAAGAGCGTGTGCTACTGTACTCCCGCTCCTGACCACTCGGCTACGGAGGCCCCCAGTATACCACTATACAATTCTGAAATAGCAGCATGTATTGGTTGAATATGTGCCTATTATCTTCAGTATGATTGTCCATTCCTACTATAAAAACTTTACAATGTGAACGAAGTCATGCTGAAGATAACCAATCCCACTTATAAATGAAATTCGGTTGAATACTTTTACACAAAATAAATAGATTAAAAATTGCATTTTATTTTTTTCTATTATTTTCGAAATTTCTACATTCCTCCTGTCTAAGTGACCAAAATTTTTCTTGGTTTCTCAAACCTTTTACTTCACTGATTTTTAAATTTTTGGCCTCTGTGATAAATCGAACTGTCTTCCATATACTGGATTGTCGTACTAACCAAATTTCTTAGCCACCAACTATTTCCGTAGCCTAGTGGTCAGCGCGCGGGTGCATAAGTACACGTGCCTTGAGTGACCGGGGTTCAAGCCTGTGACTACTGAATACGGTGCTGTTTCTTGTAATCTGTCTATCTTGTGAACTCCTCTGACCGTTTGGTCGTCCCGGAGTATAAACAGAAAATGTATTTATTTATTTATTTTATTTCCACCATACTGTCATTGTTATTTGGTTTTTAGGAGCATTAGCAACTAAGGCCATATTGCTCCGGGAATATGCGGTGGTCATTCCCTTGACCTTTCCGCATCCTCCGTATTTGGTGGTGACGGGCTCGAACCCCGGTCTAATTAAGAAGCGTGTGCTACGCACTGCTGCTCCTTCCCACCTGGCTAGGGAGGCAACTCTAAATTATCATGGATAGAAGTGTCGTATGACGAAGTGTCTTACACCCATTTGATCCAAATTAAATTTCGCGTATTCTTGTTTTAAACAACATCAAATATCCTTTGTATCCCCCATACCGAGACGTACTTGACTTCCGGTGCAATTAAAAACACAAACTAGGCTTGAGTTGGTTACGTTTGGTAGCCCTCAGGGCTCTCCTAAAGCCATGCTAATTTATATAATTGACAAGGGAGCTTAACAAAGACCTCCGCACTACACTAACGCAGCAACCATACCAATGCCATTTGAAGTACAATACCGACTTGCAGACTTGTAGCCGCTAAATGAACCGCAGTGTGCCTAATTATTTTCAATGCTTCAAAATAATTAAGCATTCAAACACCCCCTCGTAAAATAGACGTGAAACAACACTTTCTCAGTTACCACAAAATCGTTTAACTCCCTGTTAGAACTTGATACACTTCTGGCATTCCCATCTCTAAAAATTCCTCAACACAATACTTAAACCACCATTACTTAAACCATTCATACCTAGTGGACCGACGTGGTTCATCCCTTTCCTTTTAGTGTTTACATAAGTAAAGACGTTTTGCTATTTTCTTTGCCAGAGATTTCTCACAATCTTCTTTAGCTCACCTAATCCTCTTTGTGACTTGATTGCAGACTAGTTTATATGTACTGAAGTTTCTGTATTTACTGATAATTTATAAGCATTCCATGCAAATTTCTTCTCTGCCACGACTCTCATCAGTCCATCTGACATCCTTAGCCTTGAACGATATCCCTCAGTAGGTTTAAAAAACGTAGTAGCTCCTTCGGTTATTTCCCTGAATGCTTCCCATTTATAATTTTTTGCTGGTAACTTTATCAGTTGGTCCACCATGGAATTAAAAACTGTCTGAGACCATTTGCAGTTTACAAGAGCAAAAGCCCTTCCTTTGCCATTGACAACAGTTACATCTCTAAGTAAATCCCATGTCAATAAACTTTGTTCACTGCCATCTAGTGGTTCTTTTTTCTGCAAATTATTAATGCATGAAGGGTTTCAGATGCATGAAGTTTCAGTGATATATCTGTAAAGTCTCCTATTATAAGACATTCTAATTTGCCTGTATGGGTGTTCATCACACTCATCTCAGACATTTTGCCTATAGCAGACTACAACTGTGCTTATGTTACACCAAACTGACTCAACATTGCACTAGCAACCCAAGTCAACTTGGTGTACTGCCTTAGATTCTATGTGCTTTCTAACATCACATCACATTTGACCACTTGGCCTCTGTAGCCTGGTGGTCAGGTGAGAGGGCACAAAAATGCACGCGTTTTGGGTCACCGTGGCCTCTAAATACGGCATAATTCTTGTATACTCTCTCTCTCTCTCGAACTTCCTCTGACTTTGTGGTCATTCCGGATTATAAACAGAAAATTTATTTTTAATTTTATTTATAACTCCTTTCCCTCCTATCCTCTCTGTACACCTATATTCAAATTCTGCATCCCTTATGTTGGAGTTTTTTTTTTTTTTTTTGTGTGTGTGTGTTTTTGTATGGGCGGCTCCAAGAACAAAAGTTCATCTTCGCCTTGTTGCTCTGTTCAGTTTTTACACTCTGTCAAAGTAAGGCCAGTGTGTGTCGTGTAAAAAAAAAATAAAATAAAATAAAAAATAATAATAAAAAAAAAATTCATTCCACATAGGAATATCCCATGCTGGATGAAGATAGATGAAAAGGAAGGCAAGAGAGAGAGAAAAAGTTTTTCATCCCGCACGGGATAAAGTGATAGGAAAGAAAAACTGTTTGTGAGCGTTCTATAGTGTGATATGGTGTTTCGGTCTTTTGGCTACCTGGAAGCAGTGATCACCTGGACGATTTCCTCCAGGTACTCGTCCCTAGCAGAAGGAGGGTAATACCTCCCCTACTATCTGCATTCTCTCCTCCCTGGGGAATGAGTTTCCCAGGGAAGAAAGAAAAACTTGTATAAGATGAAGAGGGGAGGGAGAAAAGAGGAGAAGAACTATCCCGGCCCAGGGAAGTCCCAATCCAGGATGGATTGCTAGAACAACAACGCGAACAAAAAAATAATAATAATAAATAAATTAATTAAAAAATAATAATGAATAAATAAATTTTAAAAAATAATAATTAATAATAAATAAATATATAAATAATAAATTAATTAATTAAATAAAACATATAGGGTGAGAGAGGAGCTTGCCTGGTCTGGGGTGCCCCAGCCCAGGTCAGAAAGTGAAAAGAAAAAAAATAATAATAAAGTTTAAATCCCACAACCCGGTCAAGGAAAGGAAGAGAGCGTCGGCCAGGATGTCAACAAGCAGAATGATAGAGAAAAAGAAATAAAAAAAAAAAAAAAAAAGAGAGGTTTTTTTTTTTTTCCCTTTGTTTTTTCTTCATCCCGCACGGGACGGATAGAGAAAGACTAGCAGGAGAGTGCTAGGGCTACTCCAAGTCAGGGAACACTTCCCCACCCAGAGCAGATCGCGAGAAGGGAATGAGAAAGAGAGAAGGAAAAAAAAAAAACCCCACAAAACTAATTTCTTCCCGTGCGAGATGAAAGAAGTAATGAGTCGGCGTTAAGGCCGCCGTAGCCTAGTGGTCAGGCGCGCGGGTGCATAAGTACACCTGCCTTGAGTGACCGGGGTTCAAGCCCGTGACTGCTGAATACGGTGCTGTATCTTGTATTCTGTGTATCTTGTAAACTCGTCTGACCGTTTGGTCGTTTCGGAGTATAAACAGAAAATTTATTTATTTAAGCCAAGCATCCACTAGTTATTGATTTCAGAAGCTGCTAGGATGATCCTCCTTCTATGCTTGAATACCTCTGCCGCAAAGTGCTGTAGCGCACCTAAGTTCTTTTGGGATTGTACCAGTTCTACTTGGTAAGGATAAAATCCCGAAATTGCTGCCTGGAGTTGTTGGAGTTGGATCGTAGATGGTACATTCAAAGAGTAGACGTGCTCAACTCTCGACAGACCCACAGAAACAGAGATCGGTATTTAGTAGACCTAGTTGGTGGAGTTTCTGGTTGAGGGATCCATGTCCAGTGACCAGAAAGGAGGTTTCCATGCTGATTGAGAACCACTTGTTCACCGCTTTTCTGGTTGCGAATGTGACATCCGGTATAAATGTTCTCGTAACAAGCCCTTTTGTGGTCGCGCCCCACCTTGTCTACCAGAAATTGATTAGCTCGTTATAGCAACGAGCCCTTTCCTGTTTGGTATCACTGTCCAAATTGAGTTCAATATCCAGTATTTCAGTTGGGATTCTTTTCTTCAGGCGGCAGGCAAGTCCTCTATAAATGAGGAAGAGATCCAGGGGAATGTTTCCAGATATTACTTGCAATGCTGTTCTACAAGCGCGATGGGTAGCAAGAATAATGCTTCTCTGGATGGAGTTAAGCTTGTCTTTGATTTTGCAATTGGTCGCTCCGTGAAACCACGCACCTGCAGCATCGGTGGTGATAGGCAGTGGTGTATTCTAGCCGGAACAACGTTCCAGTACTTTTTCTAAATGTCATAATAGAAAATCATTAAATTTATACACCTAATATTATGAAATAATGGCATAATCAAAGGGGAGGGAGAAATATCTATTTTACCTATTGCTACTAAAAATATATATTAATAGTAATCTTTAAAATTAATAATTTCTTTAAAAATTTATTTAAAAATAAAAATATAAATTTCGCAATGAAACTTGAACGTTTCTTACTAAAGGATTATGTGTTAGATAAAGAAATCCAACGAATGAGATATACTGTGATGCGTGCGAACGCTGCATTTCGATTCGCCATGAATCAAAATGCAGAGTATTTTGAACGCTAGAACTGGTTTTTATATGAACCGCGAGTCTGAAGTCTGATTCAGTTACTGTACAGTCGATGTGGCGTTATCATATACAGTAGTCTTATTCAGAACGAGCGATCCGGTACTATATTTTTTTTACGACGAGCGTTCCGGTACTATTTTTTTTTAGCAATACACCTCTGGTGATAGTATAACTGTAAGGTATGCTTAGAGAGACCCCAGTCGCCTCTGAAGATTCTGACAATTGAGGCAGAGAATTCTCTTATTTTGGCATATAAATGTTGAAAGTGTGGTAAGAAGGATACAGAGTATTTTCGGGTCTAACGGCACCAGAGATTAACCCCATCTCCGCGTATGTTCTTTGTATCGAGGAGCGTACGCTGTCAAGGCCAGAGGTTTAAAAGTGTGCGGGTAATGTGTTGTGTAATATGCTGTGCCCCTTGTTAATCTGGCTTGTTAGCAGCAGGATCCCTGATGGGACCCGACGTTTACGTACTACGCAACGGGGAGGCCAGCCAGGTGTTCCCTTAAAGTTTGCTCTGGCAAGTCCTGCCACCTACTTTTCTGAGATTTCAGTGGCTAGGACTTTAAAAAAAAAAAAAAAAAAATCTTCTTTTCTTTTGGGCACAGATGGGATGGTATGTTATACGCTGTTTAGAGGGGCTATAAGGGATATACGCTGGAAGTCATAAGCTTTCCTAATAGGTCGGGCATGCATTTTGGTGTTTTAAATTTGGATGTGTAGGGCAGGTGCTGTGTAAGGAGAAAGAGATGGGAGGGGAGGCAGAAGACTGGGGGGTTGGAAATTGGAAGTAAGTGGTCGATAGGGAAGATGACCCCTGTTGAAACAGTGGGATATGGGCCCCACTAGCTGCCACACCCGGTAAGAAGGATAAGTGTCAAGTGTGTCGATGCCTAACGGCACCAGGGGTTTCCCCCATCTCCGCGTTGCTTACATGGTGGGTGTGCCAGTTTGCCGGGAAAGCCAAAGATTTAAAAGTGTGTGGGTATTGAATTTGTGTTATGTCATGTACCGTTGTTCATCTGGTCGTTTAGCCGCTAGACCACTGCTGGGGCCCAGCGCTGCCCCACTTACGCCCCGTGGAGACAGACAAAGAACCTAGTAGACTAATTTTACTCTGGCAGGTCCTGCTGCCTAATTTTCTGAGATTTCAGCAGCTAGGACTTAAAAAAAATAATAAAAATAAATAAATTATATATATATATATATATATATATATATTTTTTTTTTTTTTTGTATAGTTTAAGTACAATTAGTAAAATATATTTCATATATTTAGTAGGTTAAGTAGCTACCAGCTTATAGGATAAGCTGGTAGCTACTTAACCCTATAATAGCCATAACTGGTCCACGAGGCCAAACCTAATAAAGGATGATCATTAGTCAAAGCAAAAGTAAAAACAAAACAATTAATAAGCATAATAATAATATATATCAAGTCAATTATAGGTAATAGGACACTTTGAAAGGGACTTTATCGAGGGCTAACCCTTTCAATATGTCCCCTACAATTAACCCGGCTATCAGTTTCTGATATCATCTGCCTGTTTAACACGGACAAAAGGTAATTAATGCGATAAATGGATAAGTATAATTAAAGTTAAACAATACTTTTGTTGTTAACAGGCTGGATGACTTTAGCCCTAAGTTTGTTTAGTTAACTTTACATAAGTTATTTATTAATTTTCTATATTTTATATATAAATAAACACAAACACACACACACACACACACACACACACACACACACATATATAATATATGTGCGTGTAATATGTACATATATGCGTGTCTTCAATTGTGTGGGAAAATATCGCTTAGATGTAAAAAGGCCGAAAGTGGGCGTAGTTAATTTGGAGTTGTTTAAGGTTTTGGTGTGGAGGCATATGCTTGCGTAAAGATAGAAGGGGAGGAGACTGTAGACTGGGGGAGTAAGGCAGAAGTATGGGAACAATAGAGTAGGCGATCCCAGTAGATCAGTGGGGCATGCATATACCTCACCAGAAAGAAAGGAGGGGTGGGACCCTCCCCCTCCCACACCAGGATTAGCATTAGTAGAGGCGTTTGATGCAAGAAAGCAAGCTTATGCAGCATCAGCCAAAAAAAAAAAAAAAAATAAATAAATAAATAAAAAATAACCACTTCCACTTCACCCCTCTGTTCGTTCGAAATACCTGTCCAGCTGAGCCTTAAACTTATTTAGGCTATCAACTTCCACGACAAGGGATGGAAGTCTATTCCACCAACCAACCACCCACTGGCTAAAGGCAAATTTCCTCACGTCTATCCTACATCTGTCTTTTCTCAATTTGAATTTATGCCCTCCCAGGTGATTATTCTGAGCAAAAGGAAGAATCCCATCAGCATTGAGCAAGCTCAAACCATTCAAGGCTTTATACACCTCTATCAGATCACCTCGCTGGTGCCTAGTCTCCAGACACTGTAATTTGCAAAACTTAAGCCTTTCTTCGTAAGAGCACTCCTTTGTTCCATTCATTAATCTTGTTGGCCTTCTCTGTACTCGTTCCAGCAGCTCTACATCCTTCTTGAAATGAGGTCTCCAGACCTGTATACAGTACTCTAGGTGTGGCCTGACCATTGCCTTATACAAGGGAATAATCACCTCCTTATCCCTGCTAGAAAAATTCCTATATATCATCGACAATACACCATGAGCTACTCTTGCCGCCCGTCTCTGCACTGCTCAGAAAACTTCATATCTGCCTGCACAACCACCCCCAGGTCCCTTTCATTCTCTACCACTGTCAGTGTAGTACCACAGAGTTGATACGTTGCTCTGGGGTTGCTGTTTCCCATATGTAGTACTTTACATTTGTCAATGTTAAACTTCATTTGCCACCTCTCAGCCCATCTGCTCAACCTTTCCAGATCCTGTTGCAGTAGCAGTGTCAGTAGTGTCCTTGACAACCCTGCCAACCTTCGTATCGTCTGCAAACTTGGACATTAAGCTTGATATACCATCATCAATATCATTTATAAGTGCAGAAAACAATAATGGACCCAATACTGAACCCTGAGGGACTCCACTAATAACATTAGTCCACGATGAGCAGTGTCCATTGATTACCACTCTCTGTCTTCTCCCCCTCAACCACCCCTTTATCCATAGCAGCAATTTGCCTCCAATGCCACATTGTTCCAATTTGTGCAGCAGTCTTCCATGTGCAACAGTATCAAAAGCCTTTCTAAGATCCAAGTATATAATATCAAAGTTATTCCCTGCATCCAGTTCTTTTGTGACTGCATCATAGTATCCAATCAAGTTGGTCAGGCAAGACTTCCCCTTAACAAGACCAGAAAGAAAGGAGGGTGGGACCCTCCCACACCAGGATTTAAGGAGAGTCGGGCTATGTTGCCCGGTTCAGATCGCTATGTGGCGGTGGCAGCTGGGCTGCATGTCACACACGTCAACTCCGCCCGAGTTGTCGGTCCGGTATTTGTCCTGGAACAGGATCAAGGATCCCTTTGTTCCATCTACGTGGATGTCCTCAGGTTCTGCTTGTGGTTGTAGGCGCCTAGTCGTGTACCTCGTGAGTGTTCATTATTAAGTTCACTTCTTGTTCTTCCTTCTTCATTGTCACAGTTGATGTACCTATGGCCAGTCCGGTTGGCGCACTATGGCCATAGTTGTCGATGCGCCTAATAAATCGGTAAACCAACAACAAAACCAGTCCAGTTTGTTTTTAGTTGGGGTCTCGTCCGTGCGGGCAATCCCCGAGTGTTTATCTGTTCTCTTTTGCTGTGTTTATAGTAGAAGGCTGTTCGCCTGCTTCGTGAATTGACTTTTTATCCTGATCCAGTTACTTTAGTCAGGATTGAATTTATCCTGGGAGTGTTGTCAGTTGTGGGCGATGGCGTAGTTCGCTCTCCGCCTTGCAAATAATTTATGGGCAAAATCAGTTGTTCAAGGCCTCTTGATAGGCATCTGATCTTTGTGATTAGGATGTCATAGAGCTGGCAGTCATACATGAGGTGCTGCCAGCTCTCTAATCCTCTGCAAACACAGGTGGGATCGTCTTGGATCCCAAGGCGTGATAATTTTGCATTAATGGCCCCATGGGTTGTGAATAGATAGGTTGATTGTAAGCCAGGGAAGAACCAGTTGGGTGACGTGGGTATACCCGAGTCACATTAGGTATGAATTTTCTCGTGATGTCCCCAGTACGCTTTGCCATCTCTCCTGCCATACCTATATTAGGTGCACGTTGTCTCTTCTTCTCTGTTTTCTGATTAGCATCCGGGTCTGTTGTGAAGTCCAGGCAGGTTTTTGAGATGCCCTTAGTATGGTGGTATTCAAATTATTATATTACGGCCACCCATAATCGCTTACAATATACCCATATATGTATTATTACTGTAAATTGCGTGTGTTCTCTGGTCGATTTGCCTGTTTTTCTGGACGATAAATCCCATTTCTGGGAGGAGAAAACCTTCCTATCTATGCCTGAGACCGACTAACTCAACCACGGAGTGAGAAAAAGCTCACGAAAGTTCCTCGCGTCATCGTCGGGATTCGAACCCGGGTCTTTCCCACCCAGTGTGGGAATGGTATGGTGGTATAGAAGTCCTCGTCTGACTATTTCCAGGTCCAGTGGGAATACTCCTGCAATGACTTGGAGAGCGTGGGTACTGCCAGTACTGCACACACGGGTGATGGACAGTAGTATGGTTCTTTAGGTGGAGTCTATTAGTCGCTTGTTGGAAGCGAGTGTGGCCTTTTGGAACCACACTCCCGCGGCATACGTTATGATGGAGATGTACACTGCCTTGTAGAAAAGATGGAGGATACAAGATAGGCCGCCGTAGCCTAGTGGTCAGGCGCGCGGGTGCATAAGTACACGTGCCTTGAGTGACCGGGGTTCAAGCCCGTGACTTCTGAATACGGTGCTGTTTCTTGTATTCTGTCTATCTTGTGAACTCCTCTGACCGTTTGGTCGTCCCGGAGTATAAACAGATAATTTAATTAATTTATTTATTTATGTGTGTGTGGACATGTGTTTTTGTAAAGGACGGCTCCTAGAACGTGAGTTCAACTTCGCCTCGTATCTCTGTGAAGAACAGTATCACTACAAATGGGCCAGATGTGTGTGACGTCGGTTTGTGTGTATTGTGTTCGTGTTCTGTTGTTCTGTTCTGGCCTCTTGGCTACCCAGAAGCATCAGTCACCTGGACAGATGATTCTGGGTACTCGTCCACACCACGGGAAGGTGGGCCAGTCCCAATGGAGCACGTACTGTCTCGATACGAGACTCTGAACCACCTGATGTTGCCAAAAGGTGGGCCAGATTTCTCTGGGGGCCCACTTCAGAGAGGGGGAAAAAAATAAAAAAAATAAAAAATAAAATAAAAATTAAATAAACTAAAAACAGAAACAAAATGTATTTCCCGTGGTGCAAAAAAGACAAAAAATAAATAAATAAAATAAAATAAATAAAAATATAAAAAATAAATAAATAAAATAAAATAATAATAATAAACAAATAAATAATTATAATAATTCCCCGTGGTGAAAAAGAAAATATATTAAATAAATAAATAAATAAATAAAAAATAAATAATAATAAAAATAAAAATAAATAAAAGCCAGTGATCAATGACGACCCCAAGGACCCTGGTCTGTGTCACCACGGGGAGTCGTATTCCGTCTATCTTGACCTGAGGTGGCCGCCGAAGATCCAGTTTAGTTTTAAAGATCATCATATTTGTCTTGTGAGGATTAATGTGCTGTTAGTCTTAGCCCAGTTGGTAAAGTTAGTTAGTACTAGGTTAGCAGTATCGTCCAGAGCAAGTCTTGAGTGTCCGGAGACAAAAATATTATGGTCATTAGCAAATTCAATGACATTGGTGCGTTCAAAGGATCTGCTCAGCCAATCTTGTAAAACTACGTTCCAGACCAGAGGTCCTAGGACAGATCCTTCGGGGCACCCCCGAAAGACTGGCCTGGTGACGTGCCGATGCTTTGTTTTGACCATAACTGACCTTTCAGAAAAGTAGTTTCTGGTGTCAGCCAGTAGAGCTGGGAAGAGCAATTGGCTGATCGGAGACGTTCCAGTGCACTCTCCCACCAAACTTTGTCAAATACCTCCTCAAACTCAACACAAACCGCAAGCTCATACTTAATGTTTCTAGATTAAGAACCAAGTCGAAGAGGGCATCTTCGCAGGAGCGACCAGGCGTGAAACCATATTGTGCTGGGGAAATAAGATCCTGTGATTGGAATAAGTTGACAATCCTCGGGGCCATGAGGCGTTCCAGGATTTTGCCTAGGTTGGTCAAAAGTGCAATTGGCCTAAGGGATCTTGGCTCCATTGGCGGCTTGTCTGGTTTAGGTATAAGTCGAAGGAGCTCTTCCTTCCAGTACTTAGGAAATTTTGATTCCAGGAGGCATTTGTTAAACAGGGAGTAGCAGTAGGTTGGGTTTTAATTTATAAACTCTTTGTATAAACACATATTCAATCAAGTCGAGGCGTGGACATTTCTTTGGATTAATTTTCATCATAGCTGTGTCAAGTTCTTGTGGGGTAAAAGGGTTAGTGCTGTTGGATGCTATATAGTTAGCATTGTTTATTCTGATTGTCGTTGAGTTTTGGCATATCTGCTGATACGTCATCTGGGTTGGAAAGAGCTTATCTAGTATCTCGTTGACCGAGTCTTCCCAGTTGGTGGTTTCCCTCATAGCAGTGGTAACCGATCCACAGATTTCTGGTACAAAGGTTTTGTCCCTAGTGATTTTGTACAGGAGACCCCATGGGTTAGCATTACCTGAGTCTCTGACAAATGCAGTCCAGGTTTCCCTTTTGCAAGCAGCAATAGCCCTGGTATATTCGTTCTTCTTTGTCAGATAGGCAGCGTGAAAACGTTCGAAATCAGGGGGGGGACAGTCTCGATGGCGTTGGAATTCCCTCCTGGCACTGTGGGTGTCTTTCCTGAGTTCGTTTAGTTCAGCTGTCCACCAGGCACAAGGTCTTAGCACGATAATCTTTTTCGTAGCGTCTACGTGGATAGCACAGTGGTATCGTCACCGTCCTCCCCACACCGGGTGGAAAAGGCCCGGGTTCGAATTCCGTCGACGACGCGAGGAACTTTAATGGGCTTTTTTCACTCCGTGGCTGAGTTAGTCGGTCTCAGATGTAGATAGCAAGATTTTTCCCCCCAGAATCTGAGGTTTTTCGTCCAGCAAAACAGACAAATCGACCATAGAACACAAGCATTTAACAGACATATGACACGCAGCACGGCAGATGAATTTAATTATTCGGGTGGCCTGAAAATAACAGTTTGGATTTTTTTTTTTTTTTTTTTTTTTTTTTAGTCTTTTTCCTAGCAGATTTGTACGCTGCTTTTGATAAAGAATTCTGAATCTTATGTCCGAGTTCAACTGCTGAGATGTGTTCCAGACCCTGGATGTTCGAATCATCATCATCATATGTTAATGAATATAGGGTGGCACCCGGGCAAGCGCCCATCTCCACCCAATATCATATATCCAAAAAAGAACTACTACTAATAGAAAGGAAAAAAAAAGAAAAAAAAAAGCCTCATCACCACCAAGAGGCATACAGTCAAGCGTGACTGCCCCTAGTGCTCGTCCCTTGGCACCTGTAGCCAGACCTGGATCATCTCTGTCGGTATTAAGTACCATCTCCCCACCTCCAAAGGGCCTAACCCAGGATGTCCTTAAAAATAATAATAATAATAATATCAACACTATTAAGAGTAGAACAAAAACTTAAAAGCGTCAGAATACATGAAGTGGCAACAATCAACAACATCAACCAGTATACAGAATGCCGAAAAAATATCCACCAACACTTGTAACCTTCTTCTCTTCCGAAATACTAACTCACGAAAATTACTAAACTTATTAAAATTATACTTAGTCTCTATATAATGAGGCTCAAATCCTCTTCCATATAATAATTCATTCCTGAACAATTAGCGATATTCCTCATACAATAAACAGTCTTATAATACATGATTCCATTGAACATAATAAGGAAAATTGGGATCGTGGATCTTATAATACATGATCCCAACTTTCCTTATTACGTTCTATGTTCGAATCAGGGAAGTCATTCTGGATGGTATCATCAAAAGCGGTCCAGTTAACTGTTTTCGTGGAGAACCTAACAAAGGAGTGGTATAATATCGCCGATATCCCTACAATATCTGCGCTTGATAACTTAAATTTGATGTATTTTAACTATCCATTAAAATATCATCGCCCATAACATTTTTCTACCAGAGAGAGAGAGAGAGAGAGAGAGAGAGAGAGAGACTCATGCCCAAAAAAACACTGTATGCATTTCTCCACATCTTCAGAGAGCAGTGATTTTTAACACAGCATACTGCAGTTACTGTATTTTCATTTTTCCAGCTCAACAGCTAGTGATGACCTGTTTCATGGTTCAGCAGTCTCCGAAGATGAAAGATCACGACGTTCTAGTTTGAAAGGAACAAGGCGTTTCGCAAGCCAGAATTCCTCACATTTCAAGGTAAGAATAAATATTTTGAGGGGGAAAAAAAAGTAGAAACTGAGATGGATTTTTTAATTTTGAAAGCTTTCCATTAAAACGCTGCTATGCATCTTACGCATACTCACTCACGAATTAACTTTAAATCAATTTGATTAGTCGCTGTTCAGCCTTATTAGCTCTGGTATTGACACCCCTGATATCAATACAGTTATTAGTCATCAGCGTAGGGAAATTTCAGGATCAGCTTCCAAAATTCCGCTCCAAAGTATTTAAATGTTACGCAAGCATGGGTTTTATGCATCCCCACAATACCTTTAAAATAAAAATATATTTTTAAATAAATTTTTTACTAACTGTTTTGGAACTCTAAAAACTCAAATACCAAGAAATTAATATGATCCAAACCATGGATACGCCTAGGCCAAGGAAATGGGTGGACATATGGTATCTTAAATGGAATACCTTTAAAATCTACAATTCCTTAGCGATCGATTCTCAGATTCTGTGATTCTGCCTATTGTTCTCAGATCCTCTCTCAAAACTTCTCCATTGTTCAGCCAGTTAGGATCTTTCTAGAGCCATCCTAACAAAGTGACTGCACTACCTTATTTATTTACTTATCTATTTATTGCAAATCAACCCAGCATAGCGGTAAAGGCTAGGAGGGTGAATCATAAATACAATTTTATACTTTAGGATAATTTGCAAATAAATTGATATGTTCACACGACATACTTCAGCAATCACTATTGAAGGCCTCGTATAAGTCAGCAAGGAAAAAGTTCATCCGTCCCACTGTTTGCTCATGGTAGTGTAATGAGCTAGCAACGATGCGTAAGGAAGTCCACAGAGCGCGACAGTTTAATCAGCGCCATCGCAACTGGTCCCCCTCTGAAGTGGCAAGATTACACAGTAGCTACATTGCCAAAAAGAATGAATACACAAAAACCATTGCCGCCAAGAAGTACATTTGTTAATGACTCGGGGAATCCCAATCCATGGGACCTTCTTTATAAGATAGCAAGGGAGAAAACATACATGCCTGATATCTTTGGCACAGTTACAACCGAAACATCAGAGACCTCGAACTGGACTAACGCAATTAATCAAATACTAGACAAATTGTTTCCGGAGGATGATTCCGCAGGGGATCTACCAGAGCATTCAGCTATACGAATGGCCAACAAAACCTATGACAACAAGGCAACTACCAACCCCTTTACCATTGATGAACTGTCGGCAGTGATTAGTAGGATCAATCCCAAAAAATTCCCTGGGATGGATCTAATAGAATGTTTTTATTCTGCGCTTCTTCAAGCTTAGACAGCTATATCTACAATTACTGTATAATAAATGCCTGCAAGACGGAGTATTCCCCAAAATTTGGAAAGTAGCTCTCCTTCGGCTCATCAGGAAACCTGGTAAACCTCCTGACGACCCCCGCTCCCTCAGACCTATTGCCCTCCTGGCAAATCTCGTGAAAATACTGGAAAGACTCATGGCACTAAGAATCATGCAGTTACTCTGTGCACAAAACCTTCTCCCCAGCACAGTATGGCTTTATGCCAGGGCGCTCTTCTGAGGAGGCCCTGTTTGACCTGGTCCTCCACATAGAAAATTCTACATCCAAATATGAACTGGCTATCTTTGTTGATTTCGAGGGGGCCTTTGACACCGTCTGGTGGGACAGTGCATTGGCCCACCTCCGCCAAGCTCAGTGCTCCCTCCATCTATATCATCTCTTTCGAAATTATTTCACAGAGCGCGAGATAGTAGTCAAATCCAACTACCTGCAGGTAACCAGACCGACCTCTCGAAGGTGCCCACAAGGTTCTGTCCTAGGGCCCCTTGTCTGGAATATGGTCCTCCACAGCTGGCTCACAAAACCCTTGGATGATTGTAAAATAGTGGCTTTCGCAGATGATCTCATTATTGTGGTTCTTGGAAAATCCCGCTTTGAACTAGAGTGCAAAGCAAATCGTATCCTGTCCGATCTCAACTCCTGGACGGTGCTCAACAAACTACGAATCAATCCGGATGAAACAAAAATGATGCTCTTCAAATCCAAGCTAGATCTCAGACGCCCACCACAAATTAAGATCTCTGGAAAGCAACTCCCGATCGTAACACAGACGAAAGTCCTGGGGGTGATTATTGATCACAAGCTGAGCTTCCACCAACATCTTATGCACTTAGGGACCAAGGCTAAAAGATTTTCAGCGGCCATCATTAGAGTTTCCAGATGTGACTGGGGACTCTCAAATAAAACTCTGTCCTTATACCACAGAGCGGTCTTTTTGCTATTGTGACATATGCGGCTGGAGCATGGTTTCATAGAGTGAAGCTAGTCAAAATTAGAGACAAACTTAACTCCATCCAGCAAAGCATGCTTTTGTCTACTCATAGAATTTGCCGAACAGTGTCCACAACTGCCATTCAAGTGATCGCCGGAACATTACCACTGGATTTGTACGTCATCTATCGAGGTCTAAACTTCAGGATCAAGAAGAAAATTCCAACTAAAATCCTTGAAAGTGACCCGGATCTAACAGCAACCACAAAGCCGAAAGACTCAGGTGCTACAATGAACTAATAAATTTTGGCAGACCAGATGGGCTCCAAATCCTGGTCTGCCAAATATTTAAGTCCTGGCTGTCGCTGACCTTGGAATCCTCCTTCTTGGTCACTGGACATGGCTCCCTCAACGAGAAGCTTTTTCAGCTTGTACCGTCTACAACAGATGGCTGTTTATGTGGAGAAAAGGAGAACTGGAAGCATCTGCTATTTGAATGTCCGCTGTATGAAGACATAAGAACTCTTACACAGGCAGTACCAAACATCACTGAGCATCAACCGGATCTCCTACTCCGAACACCAGAAAACCTCTCAGCGCTGCAGACTTAGGCTGCACAAGTCTTCGAGCGTAGAAGGCAAACTCATGCTGAAGCAAGACGCATTAGAAATACCCGTGCAACGAACTGAAAGTCCACAGTGAAAAAAAATTTTTATTATTATTATTTATCTATTTATTTATTATTATTTTTTTTTTCCTTTTTTTTCGTCGCGTTCTGCCTGGAGTAGTTAATCCGGTGCAGCTGTTTTTTTTTTTTTTTATTATTATTATTATTATTATTTTATTTATTTTTTCCCTCAAACGAACCAAATTTTTTTTAATTAATTTTTTTTTATTTTTTATTTTTTTCCTGCTTAATTTGACATTTAGATATGGTCTTATTAAAATTTATTGTCTACTTATTTTTATTAATTACTTTTTTTTTCTCTTCTTTATTTATTTTTTATTTATTTATTTTTTTTTTCATAACCTGCAAAACGGGTGACTTTTCCTTTTTCTCTCTCTCCCTTTCCCCCCCCCCCCCCTCTGGAATGGGACCCCCAGAGGATCCTGGCCCACCTTCTGGCAACACTAGGGGGGGGATCAGCGTTTCTTTTGAGACAGTACGTGTTTTACTGGGACTGGCCCACCTTCCCGTGGTGTGGACGAGTACCCAGAATCATCTGTCCAGGTGACTGATGCTTCTGGGTAGCCAAGCGGCCAGACACAACAACAGAACACGCACATAATACACACAAACCTACGTCACACACACATATCTGGCCAATATGTAGTGATACTGTTCTTTACAGAGATACGAGGCGGAGTTGAACAAACGTTCTAGGTGCCGCCCATTACATGTCCACATGTTCACAATATTTTCTTTCAGTACATGTTTGGAAAAGACAGATTTACAGCTGTTCCTTTCCTTCTGCATTACAGTTGCTTATACTTTACAGTCCTGGTATTTCTTCTATTTACTTCTGTGATTTCTTTACTTTTAAATGAATGAATTTAATTTACTCCTTCTCAGGCTTAAACTTTAAAGCAACAACGTTAAACTTAGCACATAAACTGTTAAAACATCAGAATTAAAACAAATTATTTATCTTCTGCTTATTCAGTTAATATTTTTAGTTTGTTTACAGAATTCTTTTCCTAGCCAAAGTAATAATGATTGACTTTACAGCTTTATTTCTCTTTTAGACATTTGAAAGTCCTTCAAACTTAAGTGTCCAAATTTTTTTTTAACGCCTCGCAGGTAAGACTCGAAGTACGAAGTACATCTAGTCCACCTAGGGGAACCCTCATAAAACATTTCCTGAGGTCACAATCTCCAGACGATCATTCAACAAATTTGAGTCTCAGAAAGTTCACTGCATAACTTTTGTTTCTTTAAATATATCCTTTCTATACAGTTTATCTTCATTAAATTCTCTTTGATTAATCTTAAACTGGTTTACTAAACCAAGTATATTTCCCGTGAACATTCTCACAAGATCATTCATTTCTTTAAATTCCATTCCAGTTTCTTTATTATTTCTTCTGTTTTGTGCTCTGGTCATCTAATTCTCCGTTAATTGCTATATGACACTAAGGTTTGGTGCATCATTTAAGCCTAATATGAAGACAATGTCAATCTGGTGCCAATATATTAAATATTAATTTATTTAGCCCAATTAATGAAAATTATTGTCAACAATGTTAATTTAATTAACAGCAAGTAAATAAATCAAGTGTAAATTAATACAGAATGTAATTAAGACGCTCTTCTGGCCTTCAGGCGATTCAGGGATATCTTCCAATCATGTAAATAAACTTATTTTAATAATAATAATAATAATAATAATAATTTTTAGCATGTATGCATAATGCGCCTATTGTCTTTACTATGTCCGTCCGTCAGCCCGCATGTAACAACTCAACTTCCAGTGGACGGATTTTTAAGAAATTTATATTTCGGCCTTTCAAAAAGAACTGTTGAGCCCTTGCAAATTTAAATAAACTCGGATTAATAGAAATCCGACAATTATTATTTCTTTGTCTGTCCGTCCATCCGCATGTAATAACTCGACTTCCAGTACATGGGCTTCATGAAATTTTATATTTCGTTTTTTTCGGACGAACCACTGAACCTTCCAAATTTCATTAAATTCGAACCACCAGAAATCAGGGCAATCATTATTTATTTTCTTCTTTTTTTTTTTTTTTTTTTAAATACATATGACAGACTATCTATATACCGTATATTTTAGCTGAAACACGAGCCATTATGTTTGTTGCCATGCGCTGGTTTAAAGAATGAATGAGTAATGAGGCCGATGCGCAGAAACGAAATTTTCTCGGTTCTTTTTCGTTGCTTTTTTTCTCGTTTCAACAAGACGCTTCCGGTCGAAACAAGGCAGAAAAAAAATTAGCATTGTTTAGACCGTCTTATAAATAATCTTCCTATCTTGCTTAACTCCAACAGATAATGGTGCTTAAAATTCTGTATAAAATTATTTGTCTAATAGTATTAGATTAGCAATGGCAAATGATGCAAGAAAAGAAGCTTATACAGCATCACCCCCCCAAACCCCTTCCGTTCCCATTTCACCTATCCATCCCCTTCAATAGTTTGTCCACTTCTTCCTGGAATTCACTTCCACAACAACAGAACAAAGTTTGTCCCGGCAAATCAACCACCGGCTTGCTGAAGGCATTTGCACATCTATTCTGCAACCATCCTTCCATAAGTTGAATTTATGCCTTTCACGTGTATAGTCTAAACAAGAATATGAATCCCATCAGCATTGAGACTGTTCAATCCAATCAAAGTCTTAAACACATCGATCAGATCACCTCGCAGGTGCCTGGTCTCCGGACGCAGTAATTTGCCGAACTGAAGCCTTTCTTGGTAAGAGCCCTTTGTTCCCCGCACCAATCTCGTTACTCTTCTCTGTACTCGTTCCAGCAGCTCCACAAACTTCCTAAAATGAGGTCTCCAGACCTGTATGCAGTGCTCAAGATGTGTGGCTTATACAATAGAGATAATTGCCTGTTTATCACTGCTAGGAAAAATTCCTATATATCATTTTTTTTTTTTTTTTTTTTTTTTTTAGGAGCATTAGCAACTAAGGCCATATTGCTCCGGGATATGCGGTGGTCATTCACTGACCTTTCCGCATCCTCCGTATTTGGTGGTGACGGGCTTGTACCCCGGTCTAATCAAGAAGCGTGTGCTACACACTGCTGCTCCTTCCCACCTGGCTACGGAGGCGCCTATATATATATCATTGGCAAAACACCATGAGCTGTACTGGCAGCATGTCTGCATTGCTCAGAGAACTCCATATCTGATTGCATAACTACCCGAACGTCTTTTTCATTTTCCACTACCCTTTCCCTACTATTCGTTAATCCCAGAATAACGTACCACACAGCTGGTACGTTATTCTGGGATTACTGATACCCATATGCAGTACTTTGCACTTATCATTATTATCAGCCATTATGGTGCAAGGAAGCCTGAGGTTTATGTTTCACCAGCCAAAAAAAAAAAAAAAAAAAAAAGATTTACCCAGAGAGAGAGAAGCAGAAGAAAATCACCAAGAAAGAGAAAATGATGATATCCAGCTCAGGACCCTGGGTGTGCCAAGCCCATGGCTCACCATATATGAGTCCCTGGGATTGACTTGTCAATGTTAACCTTCAATTGCCATTTCTCAGCCTATTTGCCTAAATTTTCTAGATCCTGTTGCAGTAGAAAACTGTCATTAACCACCCTGCCAACTTTTGTATCAACTGAAAACTTGGACATTGAGCCTGATATGCCTTCATCAATATCACTAATAAACGGAGAACACAACAATGGGCCCAGTACTAAACCCTAAGAAACTCCACTAATAACATTAGTCCATGAAGAGTAGCGTCCATTGATAGCCACTATCCATCTTCTCCCACTCAACCATTCCTTAAAGCATTAAGGAATGGTTGAGTGGGAGAAGATGTTCCAATTTGTACAGCATTATGTGCAACAATATAAAAAGCTTTCCTGAAGTCCAAGTATAGATATATATCGAAATTATTTTTTGCATCCAGTTCTTTGTGACCACTTCGTAATATACAATAAAATTGGTCAAACAAGATTTGCCTTTAACAAACCCATGCTGTGTCTGGAGAATAACTGCGGCTTTGTCTAGAAGATCTTGCATTACTTGGGGTTTTTTTTACCAATTTTTTACATTTACCCACCCAGAAACATGTTAAAATCTCAATATCTTGAGAAAACAGAAGAGGAGAAAAAGCAGTATGTACTCGAAGGAATACAACTTTCTGAAAGTAATAAAGCACGAGAAACGTATACGTAAAAAGAAATTCAAAGAAAAATTTAGTCAAGAAACACTTGTCGTGATGAACTGAAGACGACAAATAAAGAAAATAAAGGGCAAGATAAACACGAATAAAGACAAAATTGAGTATACCGATTTACGCAAAGCATCCAGTTCTTTGTGAATGAGACTTTGTTTTTAGAATGAGACTCTGAGAGGGCATAAGATTTAACACAAAACAAGTAGAACAAGCATTAAGGGAAAACAAAGGACTTAAATCAAAAATCATGAGCAGTAATACAGAAAGAAAAATGATACTGAATCTGATAAATAGTTATGGTATGCTTATAAGTAGCAGAGAAGGCATAATTCAAATTGCTGAGGACTACTATAAAGTACTATTTAAGGAGCAAGGGAATGGATGCCAGCAGTGGGGAAGGTGGATCACAAATTAGCAACATATACGATATAACCAATATCCTTCCTGATGAGGTAGAACGTGCATTGAAGAAAATGAAGAATCACAAAGTCCCGGGGGGGGAGATGAAGTTACCGTAGAGTTGTTAAAATTGGGAGGAAGAGACATAACACAAAAACTGGCAAGGCTCTTCACAAAGTACATTAGAAAAGGTGTGACGCCTAAACAGTGGAATAATGCAATCATAGTTTTGCTGCATAAGAAATGAGACAAATCAGAAATTGGATATTATAGACCAATTAGTTTGTTGTCCGACATCTACAAGTTATTCACAAGGGTCATTACTAACAGATTAGAAAGAATACTTGATGAGAATCAACCGAAAGAGCAAGCTGGCTTTAGGACAGGATTCTCAACTATGGATCACCTTCACGTAATATCACAGCTAATGGAGAAAGCAAATGAATATAAAACACCATTATGCCTGGCATTTGTGGATTATGAAAAGGCATTTGACTCCATAAAGCATAAGGCAATGTTTCGGGCACTGGAAAGACAAGGCATAGATACCCCATATATTATGATTTTGAAGAAAATATATGAGAGTGCTACCTCCTTTATTAGACTAGACAAAGACAGTAGGAAATTTAAAATCGAGAAAGGAGTTTGACAAGGTTTTTTTGTTTGTTGTTTGTTTTTATTTGTTTTTTAGGAGCATTAGTAATTAAGTTCGACAAGGAGACACAATATCTCCGAAATTGTTTACTGCTGCCCTTGAGGAAGCTTTCAGAAGTTTAGACTGGTCGCAGAAAGGAGTCAATGTGACCGGAGAGTACCTAAACCATTTACGATTTGCAGATGACATTGTGGTCATAAGCCACGATCCCAAAGAATTAGAGGAAAATCTTAATCAGTTATGTACAGCTAGTAAGGATTTTGGACTAAAGATGAATATGGCTAAAACAAAAGTAATGATGAACAAGTATGCCACAGAAAGGGAAATAATGATTGAAGTAGCAGTAATTGAAAAGGTGGAGTAATATACTTATCTTGGATAAATCATTAGCTGTAACAATGATAAATGGCTGGAAGTCAAGAGAAGAATAAATTTCGGATGGCTAGCATTCAGGAAATATAGCCACATACTGAGGAACAATATCCAATTTGTCGGAAACGTAAAATAATGAATCAATGTATAACTCCCCACCATGACTTATGGAAATGAAACTTGGGCACTCACCAAAAGAATGGAAGAGAAGCTGAAATCTACACAGCGAAGAATGGAAGAGAAGCTGAAATCTACACAGCGAAGAACGGAACCAATTATATTGGGAATCAGACTGTTGGATAAGAGAGAAACATATGGATTAGGCAGAAAACGACATTCCTATCAAAACTAAAGAACCGAAATGGACTTGAGCAGGACACATAGCTGGAAGACATGATGACAGATGATCTAAAAAATAACAGAGTGGTACCCAAGAGCTGCTAAAAGAAAACATTGACGACGACAACAGAGATGGACAGATGAAATTCCCGAGTTCGTGGGTAGTAAATGGATGGCCATTGCACAAAACAGACGGAACTAGAAAGTTGCTGGAGAGGCCTTCATCCTGCAGTGGATTGAAAATGGCTGCTGATGATGATAAGTTAAAATAACAGGTCTGCAATTACTGGTATCATCATTTGATCTCCCTTTGTGAACTGGAGATGCATTCGCACATCTCCAACATTTGTATCAACTGAAAACTTGGACATTAAACGTGATATGCCTTCATCAATGTCACTAATAAATAGAGAACACAACAATGGACCAAATAACATTAATCCATGAGTAGTATCCATTGAAAACCACTATCCATCTTCTCCCACTCAACTATCCTTTTATCCAAAGCAGCAACTTGGCCTTAATGACACACTGCTCCAATTTGTACAGCATTATGTGCAACAGTATAAAAAGCTTTCCTGAAATCCAAGTATATGACATCGAAGTTATTTTTTGCACCCAGTTCCTCAGTGACCACTTCGTAGTATACATTCAAATTGATCAAACAATATTTCCCCTTAACAAACCTACGCTGTGTCTGAAGTATAATTGCGGCATTGTCTAGACGATCTTGCATTACTTGTTTTTTACCAGTTTTTTTTTTTAATTTGACCTGGAACATAAGTTAAAATAACAGGTCTGTAATTATACGTATCATCCTTTGATCTCCCTTTGTGAATTGGAGATACATTTGCACATCTCCAGTCCGAGGAGACCCCCTCTGGATCCAGGGATGCTCTCATAATTATGGCTAAGTGTTTGCTTGCTTACTTCCTTCATGCTTCTAATATAATTGGTAGTCCCATCCACCCCAGATGTCTTTCTTATGTTTAATTTCAACAACTTCTCTTTCACTTTCCTCTCAGTTATTATAAAATCATTTAGCTCCCTGTTTGAGTTTGATATAAACTTCCCCATTTTCTCTTCAATCTTCCACTAAACCCGTTAGGTTTATAGCGCATGTCTATATGATATAGCCGAGTGGTCAAGCAGGAAGACAGAAGTACACGAACTTTGAGTGACCGCGGTTGAAGCTCGTGTGACTACCGAATATTGTAATTTTATTGTATAAACAGAAAATTACCTAATTTATGTATTTTAGATAGTCTGCTCCATTATTTCAGAGTGATACCTCCGGTTTTCTCTATATACGATGGCTTCAACTATTATGTGTACTATTTTTACTTTACTGCGAATGATGATATTTAAAATTTCGCCTAATCACGATTACTCAGCAAGGAGTTTCCTATATTTCGCCTACTTTGGCTTCTTCAAGATATTGTTAGTGAAGTTTACCTTTTACACAGAACCTATATCACTGGCTTCTTTCACTATAATAGAACTAGAATTCCCAGCTGTTTTTTCACATAATTAGGTTTCGAAAGCTCTTGGTTTTAATTTTGGAATACTTTCCTTTGCACAAATTCATTTCCACATGAGTACATTTCCCCACCCTTCCTTAAAACATTTTCAGTAACGAAATAAAGTGATAATTGAAATGACAACTCCTGCATGCAGCGTTTTAAAAATTAACCTACAAGTTTCCTCCCAAGTTTCCTTCCTATTTTAAATTTAAAGAAGTTAAAATAATATTTAATCTATTTCTACTCGCTCAAATTCGCTCATTGTTACTAATTCAATTTTTGCGTACTTCAAAAATAAAATTTCCATTAATTCGGGTAGTATATTTTAACCAACTACCCACAAAGCATTATTAAATCTAATAATTTTACCAATTTCAAAAGTTTTTTTCATAACGCACAAACAACTTTTGTTCACTTATCTGATGATAAATGCAAAAGAGCATTACACATTTTCAATTTATTTATCCCCACTTAGGTAATCTTTGCTGCAGTCACGTACAGTTCTTCAGAATTTGCAGAAAAATCTCCATACAGTCCATATTCCTCCAAGTTCTACCTTAATTTGTAAAGCCATTACACAGTACTGACATTTTTATTAACTTCAATACCAACTTCCACTTCAAGTATTGACAGATCTTTTTCGACAATGAAAACAATAATGATGTACTCACAACAGAAGCGATAAAGCAAGCCTCCCAAACCTAGTACTAAATTCGGTAGTCAGAACTTTTAAATTTACTAATACATAGATACATATAAAAGGACAGCGAACAAAATGTTAAGTCACCTGTGGTTATATATCCTAAATACCATAAGTGATATTTAGGGAATATAAAGGATTGAACACGTGTATCTTCTACGCTTGTTTGCTTACAGCATCATATAAGGTTATCCCCCCCCCTTTTTTTTTTCTCTACAGGTATACCTTCTGTGACTGAAGAAGCAGGGGTTTCTACCACGAAAGGTGGGGGATGATGTTAGAAATGATGTTAGTGAGCGGAAAAAAAGGAATGATAGCATTTTATAGGTATAAAGTACACGCTGTTAAAGGATGAGGTGAATTTTCTGATGTTACAGAAAGAACAGTAACAGGAATGAAGGATGGTGTGAGTCGAAATCAACCAGAAACGAAATATGATTCAAAAAAAAAAAAAATCCAGCGAACAAAATGTTAAGTCACCTGTGGTTATATATCCTAAATACCATAAGTGATATTTAGGGAATATAAAGGATTGAACACGTGTATCTTCTACGCTTGTTTGCTTACAGCATCATATAAGGTTATCCCCCCCCCCTTTTTTTTTCTCTACAGGTATACCTTCTGTGACTGAAGAAGCAGGGGTTTCTACCACGAAAGGTGGGGGATGATGTTAGAAATGATGTTAGTGGGCGGAAAAAAAGGAATGATAGCATTTTATAGGTATAAAGTACACGCTGTTAAAGGATGAGGTGAATTTTCTGATGTTACAGAAAGAACAGTAACAGGAATGAAGGATGGTGTGAGTCGAAATCAACCAGAAACGAAATATGATTCAAAAAAAAAAAAAAAAAAAATCCTGCTGCAAACAGTTTAACCAGAATGCCATCAGTCGATCTGCGAATACTGCGAAGAGAACTGCAAAACATGGATACTTGGGAGTAGGCCTCCGTAGCCGAATGGTCAGAAGTAAGAGTGCAGTAGCAGAGATTCTTTACGAGTAGAACGGGATTCAAGATCATGACTGCCAAACACGGTCGATCTACCACCCCGCCCTGAACCAGCGTGCTAGACTGTCTATTTCCCTCCATATGAATCGTTGAGGGGACTTCCATCCTGCAGTGGGTTCATAACGGCTGCAGTTTACCTTTTTACCCGATGCCTTGCTCGTAAAAATACTGTTTATGTATAAATGTTAAGAAATATTCAATAAACCTAAACTAAGAAATTGTTAAAAAATTGGTACATCAAAATAAGCTATTTAATAATCTATAACGTTTTAATTAAGTTAATTTTTAAATTTTGTTTTCATTAAAAAGTTACCTCCTTTTCCTTTAGTTTGCGAAATCACAAATTAGTTTCTTAAGATCCATTTTGGCAATGTTCAATAGCTTGTACAGCGAAATCATTTAATCTGGTTTGCCCTAGAATTTCTTTTGTAGTCTGTTTTCAATTTCCTAAGTAACCTTTCAATATTAGTCACCGTTATCGGAAACGTACGAAATAATGTAATTAAGTGTTATTCTATGTTTTATATAATAATAATTATTATTTTATATAGTTTCCTTTCTTTAATATTTATAAAAACATTCATGGTGACACCCTGTAGCCCTCCGTCTTCATGGGCCCTTATGTTTGCTAATTCTTGCACCATAATAGCTACGCCTCCACTAATATGGGCTAAAAGGCATATACACTGAACTGTTGATGACTGAAGAACTATGATGGGGTCTGACAAATCCAAATTTTACCTACACTAATGTTTTTAGCCCAGAATTCACAGAGAATAATGAAATATTATTATTGTGAATTATTATTATTAATAATACAATGCAATATTCCTTAGTTTATATCAATTAAATTACATCAAAAACTCGAAGGATTTCAGAATCCCTAACAATAATAATAAGGGCGCGATTAGCCCCGTGGATACGAAGCCGGACCACCTATGTGATAGACCCGAGTTACAATTAAAATAAAAAAAGAGAGCAGGGAAAAAACAAATCGCGAAAGTCACTTCATCGAACCTACGTCCCTAAGGTCGAAGGTATATGACAGAAGGGAGCATCTGGTGTCGCTCCCAACAACTACAATCCACCACTAGATGCAAAAGCCAAAGCTAAACAGGTCCACGTCTATAGTTGGATAAAGATGAGAAGAAGAAATACTGAATATACTGCATCGAGTGTGGCGCAACCTAAAGTCACCCACTTTCAGACCTTAGGCAGAGGAATCGGTTCGAAAAGTGGGAGACAGGCTCCAGAGGAGCAAGTGGCACTGCCCCTGTATGGCGACCACAACTGAAGGGCAAGACCACTCATTCCAATCAACTAGAAGTTCTTCCTGCGCTAATGACCACCCAGCAAGGAAAAAAGAGCCAGGGCATGAAGTGGAGCATCGAAATCAATGCGTTCATCATGCAAGCATATTACCGATATGACAATATACAGGATGAACTACACACTAAGTGGTTGGAACAGTTCCCCATTGTTCAGGTCCCTGAACATCGAATAGCAGACCACAGACGGACCATCGTCATGAAGAATCTGATAGCTCCTGCACTCATGGAAAAAAGGAAGCAGCAAGTGAACCTCCGCCTACAAAGAAAAAGTAATAAGGGCGCAACAGAAATAGAACTAGAGGAGAAACAGCAAATACGGGAAGTACAATCCAGTGCAGCCAAATGGAAAAAACCGGGTGGCGATATTCAGAATATAAGAAGAGTGGAAGAAGGCCCATGCCATATTGAAGCAGAAATCCAACAGAATTCTGTGGCAAGTCGCAGACCAACTCAATCGCCAAATAATGCCGGATTACCTCAGCAACAACGAGGTAACACTAGATACCATCCATGCAGCTATTTACTGTGTCGCCGTAGCAGCCATCAGAATGAACGGAAGAGAAACCAGAGACAAAAGACAACGAACCACCAGAGTGGAAAAGAAGGCTACAGCAGGTGACAACTGAACCAAGAACTGATATGCGTAGAAAAGTAAACACCAATTATTTTATTAGAGTCACCCACAATTTCTTGTATATACCAATTTATGTAATGTGTCTGTAAATTGCGTGTGTTCTCTTGTCGATTTGCTTGTTTTTCTGGACGAAAAACCTATCTATGCCTGAGATCGACTAACTCAGCCACGGAGTGAAAAAAGCCCATTAAAGTTACTCGCGTCATCGATGGGATTCGGACCCGGGCCTTTTCCACACGCTGTGGGGAGGAGAATGACGATGCCACACCCCGCAGAGACAACATCTACAATCAAACTATTATATTTAGGCCACCCGAATAATTAAATTCATCTGCCGTGCTGTGTCTTATGTCGGTTAATTGCGTGTGTTCTATGGTCGATTTGTCTGTTCTGGACGAAAAACCCCAGTTTCTGGGGGGGGAAACCTTGCTATCTACGACTGAGACCGACTAACTCAGCTACGGAGTGAGACAACATTTACAGCAAGCACGAGACTTTTGATCAGAGAATCGAAGAATACTTTGGCACCTTCAAGCAGAACCTCCTGCCACTCGCCAAGAGACTTCGCCGATCAAGGGAGAGTCCCCAGAGGAAAACAGAAAACTGGATATTTGATGAAACCCAAACAGCCTTCTACGGGGAAATCGGACTAGAGGAGGAGGAGGAGGGCAAAAGGAAGGCAACGGATCCACCGACCAGAAGGCACTCGAGTTCTGAAGCAACCTATGGAGCAGCGAAGTTAGCTATAACGGCCGTGCCCCTGGATAGACCTGGAACGGAAGAAAACCAAGGACATACAAGAGATGCCAGAATGGGAGATTCGGAAAGTACAACAGTCGATCACGAAGTCCCACAACTAGCAGAAGTGGAACTCCATAAAGCCGCGATCCTGAACACCTGTACGATAGTCATACAGTTCCTGGACCAACAGTAACCGGACACAACCAATCACCCCATGGACTTGGCAGCAGTACCCGTCAAGGAGCGGGGAGGAAAAACCCATAGAGGAGAAAAAGTTTTGAAACTAAAATAATAAATTTTCTATTTAAACTCCGAGAGTAATGCTTTGGCGATGGTTTAACTATGAACTCGATCCCCTACTTGAAATACCAACCGGGATGAATCAGACTAGCTATAAATATTCTAATAAATATACATTGATGTTCAAAGAAAGTGCATCACGTAGGAATTTCACATTGCTAACCCTTTTTCGCGATGGTATGTTACATTAATGACTAGCATCACAAATAGAAATATAAACAAAAGATATTTATTGATAGTTAAGGCAAAGCTAAATAATATTTGACAGTTACTCTCAAAATATTCCAAAATGAGCATTTGCAACCTTTATACAACAGTTTTGGTAAACACGAAAATTATGGCTGAAATGTTATCAAAAGCCCTCAATTTGCTTCAGTTTATCATTTTAAATGGAAAACAAAATGAAAAGTTCACCAGGTGCAATGCAAACTAATATTTAGTTTAACCGCCTCTGGTCCTGATGACAGCAGCACACCGTCGAGGCATTGACAAGATCAATTTTTGAAGATAATCAATTGATAGTGCGTTGTTCCAAACACAAATTATGGCTTCCTGAAGTTCACGAAGGGCCTTTGACTTCTTTCTAGCAACTGGAGATTCCACACGATGCCAACAGTTCTCTATAGGATTCGGGTCCCGGCTGTTTCTGGCCAGCTAACAGTTGTAATGGACGTTTCTTCCAACCATTTTTTCACATGTAACAATTGTAAACACATTAATGTCGAACCTCTAATGCAGAAATGAAGCTAAAGTAACTACAGAAGCGCCTACTTACACTTTTTGCCCGATGACAACGAGCAGAATCGTCCTGAAAGATGCAGTTACTTGGCAGGTTGAAATGGTCTCTAATGGTTGGCAGCAATTTGCCTTCCAATATAGTCAGGTATTCATTGGCAGCCAGACGGAACCTTTTATAAACTGCAGGTGACCTACTCCACGAACGAAATGCACCGCCATATCATTTGGCTGGTAAGGAATTTCACTACAGACACCATACAGTCTGGATGGTATTCTTCACCACGTCAACGGCGGATCATTTGTCTCCCATCAGAGCCATGCAGGTTGAATTTCTTCTCATCCGAGAAAAGAACTGACTTCCACTGCTAGAGGGTCCATTTGACATGCTCCTTACACCAAATTAACCGGGCCTTTTTCATTTTTTGTGTGAGGAGGGGCTTCTACTTAGGACGATAGGCTACATGTCCATTTTTGAAGAGGCGTCTTCTGACTGTTACTGCACTTGCTAACATTCTTGTATGTTCTTCCCATTCTCTTTTCAGCTCAGACGAAGCAGCTTTACGGTTTTTAAGGCATAAGCGCTTCAAAACGCGGTCCTGTTTTGACGTAAAGACTCGTTTGCGTCCGATACCTTTGTTCCTATCAGCAGAACCAGTATTCTTGAGTTTAGAAAGAAATCTACTCACTGTCAACAAATTATTAAGACACTCTATAAGCAATATGACGTGAAGAACATCCTTCCTCACGTAAAGCAACAATATCACTTTTTCTTCGTGGCGTCGTAAACGTACACGTGGCACGTAACTAGCCATCCTGACACAAGCAAGGAATGACTGCAACTCTTGCAGAGCGTGCTTATATAGCTGAAAGTAACAGCTGATGCAATATTACGCCATCACCTACGCGTGTCAATCTTATCTGATGCAATCTGTAAGAAATATTGCCATATACTTACGTTATTCGGACGACAATTACAATTTTAAGGGGCGATGCACTTTCTTTGAACACCAGTGTACAAATATTCTGATGGTCCAGTTGTGCCTTCTGTTAAACATTTGCGGGGCAGTCATGATTCCAATACTTCTGTATTCCAGGATGACAACTATACGGTTCACAGAGCCTGTACTGTTTTAAACTGGCACGAGGTACACGAGAGAATGGTAGGTCATCTATATTAGTCAGCCAAGTCACCACGTCTCAATCCTGCAGAGAGCGTATGGAACTATCTGGAACAAAAAGCGATTAACAATAAGAGCATTCATGAAATCTGAATGAATTACGGGCTCACCTGTTTAAGAATGGCCTAATATTGATATAAACTATTTATGGAGTCTGGTTCAATCCGAAGTGACTCGTGCTAAAAGAGGGCTTGGCTACTGTGCTGTTACGTCAGCTGCAATAAAACAGTTACAATGAGGTTGTAAACTCTTCTGGCCTCAGCTGGCCATCCAGATCATACACGGAGATTAATTTATTGTTACACATTATTAATTGCAAAATTACAGGTGAATAATTTTTTCTAACATAACACATGCAAAATTTCCTGGTCCTGTTCGACCGAGTTATCAGCATCTCTGAAGGTCACATTTTTGGAATTGCATCACTTTTAAAGGCCGGGGGAGGGAGCCTTTTATATATTACAGCGAGAATCGGATTCATCATCATATCGAAACTATACATAGACAATAGTGCTTTCAGAGCTTTCGCTCATTCGCACTTAAGGGCACCTTAAGAGCAGATGAGCAAATCAACCACTTAGCCACACACACCAACTGACTAAGTCAGGCATAGTGGAGTACGTTACCTTCCCCGCCCCGTGGAAGGGGATTGTCTACTATCTAACATTTACATTACATGCGCCCTTAAAAACCTGAATAATAAATACATTCATAAAAATATATTCTTCAATTTAAAAATATAATTTAATATAACTCCATAAAATCGAATAACTACTTACATATATATGCAATATTCACTCTATTTGCATATTATTTACACACTTAAAAATTCTTACCTTCGTGAATAAATGGCATTCACAAAGTGAAGGAATGCAATGTACAACTCTTTTTCTTTACAGCGACTATGAACCTCAGTCCCATCAGTGCTATCTTTTTGTTTAAAATCTCTAAAATTATTTATAATGAACAATTCCACATAATATGCACCACAGAAACAACAGGACTGGCTTCTACAACTTCCAATTCTCAAAACCTGCTCTTAAGTCCACGTCCTGTTACCATAAACGTGCTAAATAGCCGCGGAGTCGGCCATCCTCGAATCTTATCCATTGTATATACTTCCAGCAGAAAGGAATAGGTAGCCCGGCCCAGAGCAAAATGGTTCCTTATCTCCTGTCATAACTTTGCCACTTCTAAGCAAAATCTTTTCTTCTGTTCCTTCAAATCTTGCTTGCTATATATTTTATTTATACTGAGCCAAGATCTAACTGCTAATATTTCCCTAGATTTATTCCACCTAGTGACCAGTTCTAACGATCACCTCATCACCAGGCTCCCGTCCTGTTAACACTTGCAGGACATCATTAGAAACCGTTCTGCTGGTCCGAGTGACCCCAGAAGCGCAAATCTCTGTGTTGAAATCAGTGTCTGTCTAACAATAATATTGTTGACCCAAGCACCGAAAGCATAAGTGATTACTGGGAGGGAAATATTTATACAGGAGATCAAGGGATTCACCCTGATTCCCAATCTACCCTCAACAACTCTTCTGGTTTTAGCACATGTTGTTCATATGCGTTCGGTGAGAATCGGATTTATTGTTATTACGAATTATCAATTAAGTAACACATTTTTCGTTTTTCAAGGCTATTTTTTTATATATGTACAGTAACAGGAAAATAGAAGCCGCATTTCACCCTTATTAGCAAACCGCATTCGGACTTCGCTTCGTTTTTAAATAATGATGCTCGAAACACTAATTTAAGGCTGTTTTTTATTTTAAAAATATCACAATAGCTGTAGCATGCAGGGATATCGACGGGAAGGGGACAGTCTGAACGACTGGCCCAGACCTAGATATCGTGTAAGAACAGCTGTCCTGCGTGACCCGAAACCACTGCCATATATGGACAAGAGGAATTGGATGAAAAGAAAGGCTTGGTGAGGCTGTTTAATCCCGGTGGGGTGGGAGGTTCATGTTGGCTCTCCATACCCCTGGTAGTATGTACTGCATTCTAAAACAACATTTACACGCGTCTAATTTAAAAAGATAATGTAACTAATGCCATTGAACGTGAGGCACGAGTTGCCCCGAATTCTGTCCAACTGTTGGTCCCCGAACACTGATTTGGCCAATCTCGTTAACAGCTTTAGTTCCCCCTTTAGAAAATCCTGGGACAGCCACTTGTCCCGGAAAATCGTCTAACTTCTCTAGACAGAAATTTGGCTCTGGGTACGAGAAGTTTCCAATTTCATTATAACTGTCTTGTTGCAGTCGATAGACCAGCTCAGGCCAACAGTGAGCAGTGCATTTTTGTAGTGGTGTACAGGATCGATTTTGCAATGAGCGTACATGTATCCACATACATTACCATTACAAGCCAGTCCAATTAAAATAATAAATAAAATAAAATAATAAAAATTAAGCAAACTGAGACCACATTTAAGAATCTCCAGGATTCGCGGAAAACAGAATGTACACCATCGTCCTTAGGTGTATGAACATCTTCATGGAGGAGGAGTATAAGCTAAGAGATGAAGAATTTCTTTAATGGAAATGAATAGAAGCCATGAAATAAACATTAATAATTCATTGCTGTTATTTACGGTTGAAAAGATCGGGAAGTGGTTCATGAAGTCGTATAAATAACAATAAACCTTTAGCCGAACGAGAGATGACTGTACACTGCATAAAAGTGATGTCAAGTGACACGCTTCCAGGGGGAAAGAAACTTTAAACACCCAGGCGCTTCTCTAATTTTTTAACATCTACTGCATTTGAATTTTGTATACGATCCCAACGATCAAGTATACGCTGCACATCCATTTTTATTTAAAAGCAAATTTCAACAACCATTACACATTTGTAGCAATGTAAAACTGAAAATATTATGGCAAGAATTAACAAACTGTACACTGGTACGAGTACATACTGTTTTACCCTGCGTGCCCTTGCCCTGCAGAGTTTTCTCTTCCTCCTGCCGCCAGATTCAAAAAAATTACAGCATAACTGTATTTCGTGGCAATAATCATATTTCCACCCCAAAATAAAGAGGCTTCTCTATGGGAATTGCAACCCACAGTTTGAGAGCCATTAGTCTAGAAAAATATTTATTAAAAAAAAATAATAATAATAATAAAGAAATGCTGCAGAACATTGAAAATTTTGAGTAGTAAGACATTTTTGCCAACAACTGCAAAATTACTGGAGGCAATCCAGGAAGCCCTTTTGTACCACCATCTTTAACGCTTTTGTCGCAGCAGTTTACACTGTCAGCATCTCTGAAACGAAAACTATATTAATCTAAAAAATAATAATAGTAAATAAATAAAATAAAATAACGTGATGCGAAATCTATCGAATAAGGTCGGTGCTCAAATACCGTTATTCCATATTTACTGAGGTCCTATTTAACCAAATTCTATCTGCCTGTACGTTCATTGCTATGAAGCAAAATCAGTTTACTTGAGTTAATTTCTGCAGTATTTATTATTTATTTATAGATCGCACTTTTAGACGATGAAGCACTTAACATACAGCTCTCTAATTGTTCTAAAAATCTGATATGAATTCGAAGTAAGCAATGCCTTTGTGATAGTAATTAAAACTTCTAACATCGATTTAAGATCCGCATTAACAGCGCTGTGACAAGAGTTCATATGTCTAGAAATTTCAAAGTGGCGAAACTTCTAGACACTTTCCCGAGATTTCTGTAGGTGCCCGAAAATTCATCTATGACCATCGCTCGCAATTAGGTTACCGATGGGGTAACGAACCCGAACTTGGTTCCGGTGTGCTTCGGTTCATTCCGAGCCCTGGTAACTACATGTGTGAGGGAGTCGGTATTAAAATGAATTACAATGCCGTGGGTATTTAAATATATAATAATCATTTGCTTAATGCATTTTTCTATGGCATAAATCTGAAAAGTATTGAATGCTCCATATTTTTGCAGGCTACTATATATGTGAGATATATATACAGTATATATAATAATTTTTTCCATTTTAACTAAAGCTTCAGCGAAAACTATTAATCGTGGGAAAGAACCTGCGTATGCAATTAATTCGCTAAATCGGTGAAAAGAGGAAAAAATTTTTGTTTATTAATTAATGACTTCAAACAACACACTGGCATGGCGTCACAGAGGAAGACCCAACGAGCAGGTTGAACTGTTCGGCCTCTGGAAAATTACCATACTCGAACCCACACGCTATTGTTATCATTATTTATTCAATAAATAAATTACATTGGCCCCGACACAACATTCATATGCTAGGAGACCAGTAAATAAGGTTATAACAACAGCATACATATATAAACTACATTTTATTTAAATTTCAGAACAGATTATGGGGGTTAACTCCACTAAATTCCCTCCTGCATTTAACCGATCAACTTAATTTGGATCCCTCTATTGGATTTCCAAATTACTTAACTACAAGGTTCAACATAAGTACTCTATAATCACTAATTAACTTTTAAATCACGACTTCTTCTGAGGGTCCGTGGTGACAGTTCAATTGTTAATTCTTGCCATTTTTATATACTCTATCAATGCTACTGCATTAAGAATACGACAACTTCTCAATAATATCATTTCTTTTTAAATTGTAAAAGATTGAATAGCAATAATTTCTCTTTTATATTTTGATATCGTTTGAATTTTAATTTAATCGCTGTTTCCCTCGAAAATTTAACCTTTAAAAATATATTATTCGTTTACTTGTTCTTTTTAATATAATATTAAAATTATTTCCATTACGTTCATTACTATAATTATGTCATATAATGCAACACATTGTAACCAGGTGCATCACCTGCAATGTGTTTAAATCTAAATAAATAAATAATTCGTCTGAAATGGGAGTAACTGGTAATTTTCCTTTCTTAACTTCGCGAATTTTCTGATCCTTTCCCACCCTCGCCACCGACCATTATGTGTACCGGTTTATTTGAAGAAAATACGAGGTCACCGTATTGTAACTGAATTTTTCTTTCTTTCCTTTGGGTACTTTTTTCTCCCCTCCCAAAAAAAAAAAAAAAAAAAAAAAAAAGAAAAGAAAAGAAAAGAAAGAAAGACGAGAAGACGATGACAACAAGAAGAAGAAAATAGGATGATCATTATTCCTTAACAGACAAAAGTACAAAACCAAAAGAGAACGTTCTACTAAATCTTCGATTGGGATAAATATAGTTCTATCGGTTTATAACATGTTAGCAGTGACAAATGAAGAAACTGCTGGGATGTTTTTATATATAGTGTATGTGTGTGTGTGTGTGTGTGCATATATATATCATTAGGTTAATTAGATTTATATAATGCATATTTACTATTAATTTAATATTTAGCAATTTAAATTGATTTTAATAGATGGGTAAAATTTTCCATTTCGAGACCTGCGTGTAAATCAAAGCATTTTATAAATGTATGTTTTCCATGCTGAAACCGATGATTTTATTTTATTTTTATTTTTTTCAGAATCTATCCAAATATCGGTTTTGTCAGTTTCAGGGTAGGGTAGGGAATTTTTCCGAATTTATTCACGATTCGTAAGTTGTGCCGTTTGTGAAACAGGGTGGGTTTATTATTATTAGTATTTATTTTATTATTATTATTTTTTTTTTTTTTAAGTTTTAGAGAAGGGTAAGGAAAATTTCTGAATTTTTTCAAAATTCATAAGTTGTGTTGTTGGTGAAACATGTATTTTTATTATTATTATTAATTTATTTATTATTATTTTTTTAATTAACGTCGAACTGTCAGAACCATCACTGGAAAATCAGTTTGCCGACAAATCAGGAAAATGATTAGTTATACATTCGTACAGTATAAGCATATTGTCTGCATACGTGGCGCACTATGACCAGAAAGGCCCATCAACTAAACAAAACCAAGCCTGCGTACCAGGCTGGGTTATATTGTCAGAAAAGAAGTCATTTCTGTATGCAAACTTCGTAATCATTTCATTTCATTCAAAACAGCTTTATTACAGAAGCAAATACAAAAAATGTTAATCTGACCCTGGTCCAAGCTATAGCGTGTAGTGTAGAACAGTAATAGTAGAATAATTTTAAAGAGCAGTTGCAGAGAAAAGAAAGTCTCGGAGAGGCCAAATTATGACATAACCAAGAGTTACTGGAATTTCTAAAGAAACATGGTTATAAGAGTTTGTACACTATTAGTTAATAAATATAATTAAATTTCTATTCAATCTTAGCAATAAGCATTTTATATTTATTTGTTAAATTTTGAGGGGGTGAAAGCATCCTCTCTCCTCCTGAAACTTGTGGATACACAGAACAGCTCATATAGAATGTGCCCTTGCGCACTGAAGTCCGCTTTCTGTTAGTTCATAATTAATTTGACATTCCCACTGTGCACAAAATTTTGAACAGCTACACTACACTAAGACTTCTCGCGAAGTAGCAGAACGCAGGGACGCTCTTATGTGTCGTAACAAAGATTCCAAAATCAATGGGTAACTCGTGGAGTATAAACACTTGTTCGAGCAGAAAAGAAAGCATTTCTAAGGCATTAACTTGAAAGCTATTTTTATCTTTGTATTTATTCAGCAGATATTACTTACTTCGTCACTGTAATTAGAGACTATATTCGGTCACCATTACTGATGTAATGCTCTTTGAGAAAGTTACTTAAAAATAATGAGCCTTTCTTAGTATTAATAAATGCTTACATGAGAATTATTTGATGTCTCCAGGAAGAAAAAGAAGTTGCCTTTTCTTGGGTACTTGATCCTGATAGCAGAATTATATTTTACTGGACGGTAAGTACTGTTTTATTTTCAAGAATTTTAACAGAAAAAATGAATTTGTGACTTTTCGTGATATTAAAAATGCCTTAAATGAACGTAAAATGAATAAGAAATATAAACATTTCCTTCTGCATAAAATATCGTTACTTAAAAATACAAATTTTTGTAATACTTTCTAGAGAGAGAGAGAGAGAGAGAGAGAGAGAAGAAAAAAAACTAATGATCGCATTTATAAAATTTAATTATTTATATAAAATGAGTATCAGGTAATAATGGGCGGACCAAATGCTGACCAACAACCGGGACAAAATGATTTTAAAGCCTAAAATCCGGGACAAAAATAATAAAATAATAATAAATAAATAACATAATGAACACAGAGAGAGAACTTCGCCATGTTTACGTAATATATACTCTAAAACGAAACAATAGTTATCAAAGAGAAAATGACTTAATTATTTCTCAAATATATTAATGTAATTATTTTTACGATATATTAAGCAGTACTGTACTAAAATAAATTACACGCCAAAGGCTTTACTCATTTATTTTACTGAACTTTATACACTAATCATATTTTGATCAATAAAAATTTTTGCACATCAAATTAATGTTAAATTTACAAAAAGGAACTGCATTAATAGTTTTTACATTCACACAGTTTCTCAACCTGACCAATGAACACTGACAGGTCGAGACAGCATTATAAACACGCACTTTTAAACTATATTCCAAGCAAATAAAAAAATAAAACTGTTACAACTATATTCCAGGAAAATAAAATTTTGAAGAAAATATAAATATGTTTTAATGTCGGGAAATTATGAATTACGAAATCTTTTGAATAAATTACAGATTTTCTCAAATATAATTTGAGAAAAATCTGTAATTCTTCAATTACAGATTTTTTTTTTTTTTTTTTTTTCAACATTTTTTACAGATTTTGTTATTTAGTCAGTTACCTTTGCTTTGTTTAAGCAAAGGTAACTGGCTAAATAACAAGTTTTGGTCGATATGAACTTCTATACAAATATTTTTACACATTTCCTTCTTCCTATTTCCTTCTGAACTGGTACACATACGACTGTTCAAGGTTTAGACCTAAATGGATGTCAGATGAACTAACGAGACATGTGGCAGAAAAGAAAAATGCATGGGATACATATAAATTAACAGGTGACACGGAAGCCTATGATATATATAAGCTGGTCTGTAATCAATTCACAAAGGGGTGAGGCAAGCAAAGACAGATTACGAGAAATCTTTGGCAAAGGATGCAAAGAGTTCTTTACTTATGTAAATTCTAGAAGAAAGGGGATGAATCAGATTGATCCACTTGATATCGATGGTTCAACTGTTGATGATCCTGCTCAGGTAGATAACAAACTAAATGATAAATGAGTATTTTGTGTCTACATTCATTCACACATGAGGAGTTATTCAGGGAGGGGAATGCCAGAGGTGATTTAAACTCGGTCAGTGAGCTAGATGATTTTGTAATAACTGAGAGCAAAGTGGAGGAGAAATTGTTGAATATAAACATAAGAAAGGCACCTGAGTGGATGGAATCTATCCAGTTATATTAAATGAGGCAGCAAAGGAAGTAAGCAAACCCTTAGCCATAATTATGAGAGCTTTCTTGGACTCACGAGAGGTACCCATGGACTGGAGAAGTGCAAATGTGACCCCAATTCACAAAGGAGGATCAAAGGGCAACAAGTAATTACAGACCTGTTAGTTTAACTTCTGTTCCAGGGAAATTAATGGAGGCACTGGTTAAACTGCAGGATCATCTAGACAAGACTTCAGTTATAGCTCGGACACAGCATGGGTTTGTTAAGGGGAAGCCTTGTCTGACCAATTTGATTGGATACTATGATGTGGTCACAAAGGAACTGGATGCAAAGAATAATTTTCATATCATATATTTGGATCTTAGAAAAGCCTTTGATACTGTTGCACATGCAAGACTGCTGCACAAATTGGAGCAGTGTGGCATTGGAGTCAAATTGCTGCTATGGATAAAGGGATGGTTGAGTGGGAGAAGACAGAGTGGTAATTAATGGACACTGCTTTTAGAGGACTAATGTTATTAGTGGAGTCCCCTAGGGTTCAGTGTTAGGTCCATTGTTGTTTTCTGTATTTATTAATGATATTGATGATGGTATATTACGCTTAATGTCCAAGTTTGCAGACGATACGAAGGTCGGCAGGGTTGTTAATGACACTAATGACAGTACAACACGATCTAGAAACGTTGAGCAGATGGGCTGAGAGGTGGCAACTGAAGTTTAACATTGGCAAATGTAAAGTACTGCATATGGGAAGCAGTAACCCCAGAGTAAGGTATCAACCGTGTGGTACACTGACAGTGGCAAAGACTGAAAAGACCTGGGGGTAATGAAAAGACATGATGTGGTTACAAAGGAACTGGATGCAAAAAATAATTTTGATATCATATATTTGGATTTCAGGAAAGCTTTTGACACTGTTGTGCATGGAAGACTATTGTACAAATTGGAGCAGAATGGTATTAAGGGTAAGTTGCTACAATGGATAAAAGGATGGTTGAGTGGGAGAAGACAGAGGGTGGTAATCAATGGGTGCTGCTCTTCGTGGACTAATGTTATTAGTGGAATTCCACAGGGTTCGGTGTTGGGTCCACTGTTGTTTTGTATATTTATCAATGATATTGATGAAGGTATATCAGGCTTAGTGTCAAAGTTTGCAGATGATACAAAGTTGGCAGGGTTGTTGATGACAGTAATGGCAGTGTGCTACTGCAACAGAATCTAGATAATTTGGGCAGTGGGCTAAGGAGTGGCAACTGAAGTTTAACATTACATTTGTCAAAGTACTGCATATGGGAAGCAGTAACCCCAGAGTAAGGTATCAACCGTGTGGTACTACACTGACAGTGGCAAAAAATGAAAAGACCTGGGGGTAATTGTGCAGGAAGATATGAAGTTTTCTGAGCAGTGCAGACGGTCTGCAAGAGTAGCTCATGGTGTCTTGTCAATGATATACAGGAATTTTTCTAGCAGGGATAAGGAGGTGATTATCCACTTTTATAAAGCAATGGTCAGGCCACACCTTGCGTACTGTATACAGGTCTGGAGGCCTCATTTTAAGAAGGATGTAGAACTGCTGAAACGAGTACACAGAAGGACAACAAGATTAGTGAATGGAACAAAGGGTTACTCTTACGAAGAAAGTCTTAAGTTTTGCAAATTACAGTGTCTGTAGACTAGGCACCTGCGAGGTAATATGATTGAGGTGTATAAAGCCTTGAATGGTTTGAGCATGCTGAATGCTGATGGGATTCTTCTTCTTGCTCACAGAATAATCGCCTGAGAGAGCATAAATTCAAATTGAGGAAAGACAGTTGTAGGATAGATGTGCGGAAGTTTGCCTTTGCCCAGCGGGTGGTTGATTGCTGGAACAAACTTCCATCTGTCGTTGTAGATGTTGATAGCTTAAATATATTCAAGGCAGAACTAGACAAACATTTGGAGCAACTGGATGGATGAAATGAGAAGAGTTTTTTTGGCTGATGATAAATAAGCTTGCTTTCTTGCATCATATGCCTTTATTAATGCTAACACTAACTGTTTAAAGTGCCCAGCTGTTATTCTTATTTTGTTAGAATCTATTTTCTTAGTATAAAATTTCTGAAAGCCGGTACACATTTATGCGTTCGAAAAAGAAATTTTCGGGGCACCAGGAAAAATCCCGGAAAACAGGGATGTTTGGTCACTTTAGATAATACTTATTATCTCATAAGCATTAGTTTTATAGATCCCTATAGTTATAGAGATCCAGAGTTTAAAAATACCCTGGAATACATTAACAAAATAATTTTATTGCTCTAAAGGCAAATGAAATGTATTGCACTTATACCGGATTTAACCCATATACAGTAAACTTTAAAATCTAGCACCTCGAGGCTTGAGAGATGCCGGATTTTAAAATTTTCCGGATTTTAGAGAGATATGCCTAATTATTGAGTAGTTTTAGAAAAGCATGTTGTAATAAATATTAAACAGAAATAACCGAACATTTATGACTAACTTACTTGTCCATTCATCTGTTTTGCAGCCAGCAGGATTTAAACTGCATGAATAATGCAATGATCTTAATTCTCACAGTAGAGCACACTTGCCCCTGTAACGAGTTACCCTGTTATCGCACTACTTTCAAAAGATAGCCTTAAGCTATATTACAAATTTGAAAACTGCTTTCGTTTACCACATGGAAGCTCACGTAGGACAACTTCTTTACAATTATTTTTGTCTGCGTGTTGTCAATAGAAACCACCTGCATTCTAATGAGAGGCTGTCATAGCTGGTTCATCAAAAGGTGAGACTGCTATGACAGACTGCCAATTAAGAAACAAACAAACAGATGGCCAATTAACCTTTTGGCGAGGGCATCTACTTTGAAAGTAGTTTAATACCATGGCAACTCGTTGTAAAGGCAAGTTTGTTCTGCTGTGGGGATTAAGACCACTGCATTACACACATTTCTGGTCTTTTCACAGTTCTGTGTCATCCCAAAGTACCTAGGCGGAGTTGAACTAACGTTCTGGAGCCGCTGTACATAAGATAATATACATGTCTACATGCATTATCAATGCAGATCAATCCAGCTCGCCACAAAAACAGATTAAAGGGCAGGATAACCCGGAACCATATAAAGAAAGAAATGTCACAGCTTTTTACATTAATTCCTAAGAACAAATGCGATCGTTGATAATGAGTGCCGGATTTCTCTCCTAATGTTGATTTATTTTTGTAAAAATTATTCCGGATTTTAAAAAATGCCGGCTTATTATTAAACTATACCATGGAGTTTGAGTTTTTATAGAGTTTTATACCTTATATGACAGTTTTATCATTCCTTCTTTTAATTAATGACGATTTGGGTATAGCTTTCATTAATTGGGTTTACTTTTTGCCTACGTTTCGAAAATGGAAACAGGATTTATGGGATCCTTATGTCCAACGCTCCTCCCCCATCACACCACGTGTTTAGTCTGATCCACCCAACCAAATTAATAATACACTAGAAGAGCTACTCGGCATTTCCAGGGTACTTTACACTGAGTGATCACCAAATTATGACCACCTATCTAATACCGCGTTGGACCACCGTTCACAGAGATGACAGCCGCTATTCGACTAGTCATTGACTCAACTAGATGTTTGGTTTTTTTTTGGTTTTTTTTTAAGGAGCATTAGCAACTAAGGCCATATTGCTCCGGGTCATGCGGTGGTCATTCCCTGACCTTTCCGCATCCTCCGCATTTGGTGGTGACGGGCTCGAACCCCGGTTTAATCAAGAAGCGTGTGCTCCTTCCCACCTGGCTACGGAGGCGCCCAACTAGATGTCTGAAGACGTCCGTAGGACCTGAAGCTATGCTGACTGCAAGGCTTTCCACAGTGTCGGAATAGATGAGAGTTGCGTGTCTATATGCCTCACTTCCATTTCCAAAACATAATACACTAGAATAGCTACTCGGCATTTCCAGGGTATTCTGGAAATGCCGAGTGGTCACTTAATAATATAATCGGTCAATTAAGAGGACTTATTAGCTCTTCTCTCACTAATATTCCATTTGTTATTGTTAGTAAAGATAACAATCACAGTTTCGATACATAATATTTTGGGAACATATTTTAAAACGTTGTTAGACTATGAAAAGTGGGAGCTTGGTGTCAGAGCATGCGCAGTATGCACTACCACTAACAATCTAATCGTGAAAACCTCGCGATTTGTAGAGGATTTTGGTTGAAAAGATGCTTCAAGGTCGTAATAACCGTTAATCATTTAAAAATTTGAATGTCAAGAGTGTCTATATGTACTGTAAATAATAAATAAAAAAACGTTTTACAAATTAATAATAAAACCCTGACACAAAAAATACAAGTTAGGTTGGGGGCCCCTGGCCTAGGTGAGCCAAAGATTCAATCCCTATTAGCCGTGCCTGGATCCGCCACCCCTGGTCATTTGGGATATTGTTCTTACATTCCCCTTATTATATTGTATTATGATGTCAACTGTCGCACAGTGACCACAAGCTGCCGCAATCATGCCCCTTTGAAACTCCGTGATAGCTTTACTGCGTCTCATAACTGCTACTTTATCACTTTGCCTTGCACGACCAGATACAAATGATTACTACCTTAGTGTACGAAGCTCTTCGGCTTATTATACTGTGAGCTATGCGGCATACTCCATTACGGACGGGGTGGTCAAAATTCAGCGATCACTGAGTGTAGGTTGCACTGACTCCTCCGGGGTAACAGATACATAAAAGAGAAGACAAGCAGCGAGAAACTACTGAAGCAATATCTTTAAATAGGGAAAAGGCACTGGGGATTGGGGAAGAATGAGTTATCGATCGATATGAAATATAGTACAACGGTCCCTGAGAATGTTCTAAATACTTTTGGAATGAATCATAACTGCCATTCCCAAATTATAGGAGTGTTTCTTTGGGAGGAGAGGGAGAACAGGGGAATCTATGTAATCAGAACTGGACGGGAGAAAAAAAAATCTCAGGGACCTATGGACATATATTTTGGAAGCAATACACTGGCGCCTCATAGCCTTAGTTTATGAAGCGTCAGGAACTGCAACTGTACGTTTTTGGTATAGAAACAAAGCAGCAAACTAAAACAAACCTCTAGTAAATGAGCAGAGGATGCAGCTGCACAAACTAAAAGACCAAAAGAATTCGCCAAATATGGGTTACCAAACGTATGTGTTTCCTGATATTACTTTGACAACCTTCTACTGTCAGATGGAAAGAAAAAACAATTCGTTTGATTTCTCCTCTGAGGCTGTTCTCTTAACGGGATGTACTTAATTAAGCATCAACGTGTAAAATGTTTATACTGTCATCAACATCGTGAGTAAGATATATTCCTATTTATATCAATAATTGTTATTTATAATTTTAAGTAGGAAGTGCTTTTCTTTAAAAAACATTTAAGGATCACATTGCCTATGCTTTACAGTTAACAATTTGTTTTAATATTAGCCTTCGCATACCTTTCAGTGTGAAGACTACCCATAACAGGAAAACCAAAAATTCTAAAGGATAAAAAAATCATATTCAAAAAATGATTTCACATTTCAGATTTGCATCTTTTTCAAATATATGCAAATCTGATATTGTACACCCAGATTTCAGTAGAACTTCCAATTTTGTTCTACATGAATAACTCTGTACAAAATTGAGCATTATGGCAATTGGGGGAAAGGTACCGCTATGAATAAAGTTGCAGGAAACAGTGGTTATTAATGGCTACTGCTCTTCATGGACTAAAATTATGAGTGAAGTCCTCACGGATTCAGAGTTCGCCCAGTTTCTGATTTCAATATTTATTAACGATATTGATATTGCCAATAAGATTTAGCCGATGATACAAAGTTAGGCGGAGTGGTTAATGACATTAATTACAATATGCTACTCCAACAAGACTTGCATAAATTAAACAGATAATCAACAAAATGGTAACTGGAGTTTAACATTAATAAATGCAAGGCACTGCATATAAGTAGTAGTAATCTCAGAATAACATATATCTGGATGATACCAACCTCAAAGTAGAGGAGATTGAAATAAGACGTAATTGTAAGTTCAGCATGAAGTTTTCTGGGCAGTGCAGATGGCTAATAAGACAGCTTTGGGGATTTTGCCAATGATATGCAGAAATTTTGCCAGTAGGGACAAGGAGGTGACTGAACCTCTTATAACACAATGGTTAAGCCGCACCTTGAGTACTGCATAAGGTCTGGATGCTTCATTTCAGGAAGGATGTGGAACTGTTGGACTCAACGGATGCAGTAATGAGAAAGCAAATTAGTCATGGGAAAGAGCAAAATGTACTCTTACCAAGAAAGCCTTCAGTTCTGTAAACTGTAGTGTCCGGAAACAAGATGTCTGCGGACCTAATTGATGTGTTTAAAGCTTATTATTTCTCACTCTTTCTCTGACAATCCCCACAAGGGGACAAATTTAAATTGGAAAAATACGGTTTTAGGATAGATGCCAGGAAATTTCCTTCAGAAAAGTTGCCAGAGAGTAACTGATTGTTGGAATAAACTTTTAACTGGCGTTGTGAACGTGGGTAGTTTAAAAAAATTTAAGGACATCTTGGAAAAAAATATTAGAAGGGATTTTCTTTTTATGGCTGATGCTACTTCCGTGCATCATTTTTCCGCTGAAACTCTATACCTAACACGGCTGAATGGACAGCGCAGAAGTGTGGTAAGTAGCATACCAGTTTGAGTAGCCTGGTTGTATCTCACGAAACTGCTGAATTCGGTTAACGAATGTGTTGTTTGTTATTTAGGAGCATTAGCAACTAAGGCCATATTGCTCCGGAATATGCGGTGGTCATTCCCTGACCTTTCCGCATCCTCCGTATTTGGTGGTGATGGGATTGAACCCCGGTCTAATCAAGACGCGGGTGTTACGCACTGCTGCTCCTTCCCACCTGGCTACGGAGGCGCCAATGAATGTATTCTTGTCAAAAATGTTTAGTTGTAAACTTCTCTACCTATGGGACAGTACTGGAGTACAATGGGACATTTTTATACTAAAGAAGAAATTTCATATTCAGAAAACGATAGATATGAAATGTGACACCATCAGAAAGCACTATCTGTAGCAGTTATTAAATTCATAAACTTGATAATTAAAATTACCTTCGCAGACGAGTTTCATTTTAATGAAATAGGAAATATTTTAGATTACAATTTTACTGTCATCATGATCCCAGCGTTTGTTTAATCTAGTGAAGTATAAGTCAACAATGAGCAGTGGAAGCAGGAGGAAACAGCATCTGATTATCTATCACAAATGAGATAACTATGGTATGCACACACTACCGAACCGACTAGATGATCTCTCTACAACACTATTGCTGCTTTCTGTTTATCTTGTTCTTAAAACGTCTGAAAGCATATAGTGTTTATAGCATTTTCAATTAATACTTTGCATTATAGCACGTTCAATTAGCGTCCCCTGTTGAATAAAAAAAAAAAGTACACCAGTTATTTTCAAAGGCTTTTGCCATGCAAGCCCCCCTTCCCCTCTAAAGGGGAAGGTGGGCTTGCATGGCAAAATTTATTGCCATGTGACTATTTTTTAATTAAATTAATTTTATTTTGAGACAATTGTTTTGTAGTTTTGGGCTGCCTTACATACAATTTTTTTTTTTCAAATACCCCACACACAGCATTTCAGTTTTTAGCAATGCCCCGAACGTGCACGCTATGTATAGCGCGTGTTCACGGGCCGGTTTCGATGTTTGCTAGAGAGAAAAATTCAAAACAGTTTACCGAGTAAAACACTACACCTCGCTGCGAGACAGCTAGGTGTAGTGTCCTCAAGAGAAATGGCCTTTAAAAAAATACCTCCCGTCTGCAACGTGTACCAAAAGCTGAGATATATCAAAATTATTTTTATATTTTTAGAATATTACTGAAAACATAAAAATGCGTCACAAAAGACTTGGCTTCCCCATGTCGCATAACTACTTCTATATTATAATCTACTACTACATAATACTTTATTGGCGACTATTATAAACACAAGTCCCTCCCACAGATTTCAGTTCATTAAACTGAATGAACATAGGGATGGATCATGACAGATATTATCAATCTCTTCAGTGAATTCTGGTGTACATTTCCAATGAGTGTTGCGTCTTACTGATCTAATTTTATTATATTTTTCTCCAACAGGGTATTGTGTTCCTTGCTACTGTCTTTAACTTTTGGATTATCATCCTACGCATTGCCTTCCCTGAGGTACGACACGAGGTAAGTTAGACGGCGTGCCTATGAAAGCAACTTTAGTATTAGCATATCTAATTTAGTGTGAGAATTAACTGGAAATTACAAGGCATACCGATTAACCAGTGTTATCGACGGAGCCTGTGGAATGAATGTGCTAATTCTCGTGCATGCTGGATATCTATACGCTAAATTACTTGCGCAGTGACACGTAACATTTTCTGACTACCAGAAACTTTCCACGAGATACATTTCTGATTGAATCCTTCACTTAAATTGTGGAGAATGCCAGCTGTCTCTCGAAAACGCCACATCTAAAAGAAACTGTTAAGCAATATAATTTTTGAAATCAGTAAATTATAAAGTACCACGTACTGTATTTACAGCCAGAAGAAAAGAAACGGATAGTTCAAGATCATTCATTAGCTTCTCTGCATAGCACCCAAGCCACGACGTCACCCCTTCTCATCAACAGACTGTTGGTGTACGAACAATACTTACTTTCAGCAGTTAATATGACGAATTATGTGTGTGAAAGATATAGGATGGAAAGCAGCATGACCTTAGTTCGTTACTGCGCGTCATGCTTAACCTCATTTAATCTCTAGAAGGATATTAGCACAATACGTCTAACAAGTATATATATTCACACAGATGAAAGATTAGAGTAACGTTCATTTCTGTCGATGTCACTTTCTGATTGCACTAATAAGGTAACTGAATACTTTGCCACTTTCCACTTAGGCTGTAGTTCGCTTAAAACTAGCAGTGTCCTGAACATGCACGCTCTGTGTAGCGCGTATTCACGGGACAGTTTCGATGTTTGCTAATCGATGTCACTCCGCCCCACAGTCTAAGGGCGTTGACTTATACGAAGGTTTAGTATTAAACAACGTTAACTACAAAATCACTTTGTAGTTGATGTTTTTGTAATTAACCAAAAAAAAAGTCATTTGAAATTTTCTTGATTTACCGGAAATATACTTACAGCCTAAGCTAACTTGTAAAGTACTAGAAGGATACAGCTCCTTCTAGTACTGACATGATATGCATTTTATTTGTATAAAGTAAAACTAAAGTTATCGCAAAAAAAAAATGGAATTTTGTAGTTAACGTTGTTTGGTACTAAACCCTCGTATAATAATAGTGTTTTGAAAAGACGCCGCTAAGGTAACATTTGCATTGTCATTTCCAGTATTATATTTGCATGTAGCTGTCGTTATTTTGATCTGCCAGGTATTCTTTCACTTTTCCTTTAGAACCTAATTACAGGTGTTTATACACTTCCTTCAAAGCTGCTTATTTTCTGAATTTTAAATTGCTATAATTAGTTTCCTTTTTTAAAACTAATTTTCAAGCCGTTTGTAAACGATGTGGGGTTGGGGAGGAGTTTCAGCTTCTCTGTTTAAGCACTAAAGCAGACAAGAATGTCCATTCGTCCAAACTTCTTGAAATAATTTTTGTTGTCAATTCTAAAACTGACAAATTTCAAAACTTTCAATATCGTAATAAATAAAACTTAAGACAATCTGTTTTACTGACAACTTTTTTTTTTTATCTTTCTTGGCTGTGGAGAAAGGGAAGTGTTGATGAGTTCACTAATCCCCTTTCCCTTCTCCCACCATTCAAGTTCGCTGTTTCTCCTATTTTCTTTACAAATGCGATGTTTTTATTATTTATTTTATTTTTTTAATCAGCAAAAGGTGGCAAAGTTGCTATAATGGAAAAGGGAGGGACAAGTTGACTACCATCAGGTTTTGACTCTTTAGGGGGTAAAAACACGATTAAATAAATAAATATATATAAGTTTACCCACAAAAATGGGTATATGTATTATTTAAAAAATAATAAAACTTTTAATATGCCATTATTGAAGTAGCGAAATTGAATGCATCACACACAATCAAGGATCGCTAATTCACTATTCCTATTAATTTTTCCCATTCCCCACTTTGGAAGATAACATAACCACATTATTCACCCTTTAATATTTTTCTCAATTAAGAAATACAAGTTATAGTCAGGATTTACAAGGTTCAATCAAGAATTATTCATTTATAATCTTCAACTTCATTCTTTTTATTCACCAATTTAAGAAGCATAAAGCTTTGAATTGGCCTTACAAAACTGAACCGATGATTTTATTTACTCATAACCATGATTAATTCTCATTAAAGAAGAACCACGTTATCTCGGCCTTAAAAAAATTTAATTAAGAAGTACCCCCTCAAAGGCATATTAAACTCACTCGTTTAAGAAGTATAATATTTACTTATTCTCTACAATATTTAACAAGGAATTATTCATTCAAACTCATTTTTATTCTCCTCATTTTTCTTTGATTAAAGAATAACATGTCTCTAAGAAGTCGGACATAATGTGTCCTGGCGTCTGTCCCGTTTTCTTAATTTTCTTTTAATAAGAACTTAGATTCAGTGGCTCCTTAAAACTACTGTTCTTCAAGGACTGTCTACAAGGCAGAGTCCGGTAATAAATTGGAATGGACTTACTTGAAAATCCGGTATAAGCTGCGTTCTGTTCTCCATGGAAATAACAGACGTCACTCTGCTCCTATAACTGGTACTGGATTTCAGGTAGATGCAATAAAACAAGCACTGAAAGCTTATTTCATCTTGTGGCATTAATGAAATGTCCTTAGACGGAAAATAACAATTTTATCACTGCACTTTTCTTCAACACAAATCTACACTGTTTAACTTAGCATCCGTACATTATTGCAACAACACAGCGCAGCCAAGGATCAAAATCCAATCCTAGAATAATTCTCGACTATACCCCTCGTCGCAGATCCCCTTCCCCCTACTTATCGCTTCAGTTCCCTCACATCGCCAATCAGCAATTAAAAATTCTCTCTTTTCAAGTGCCACGCAAAGAAAACATACTCCTATTGGAAGATTTTTTATAAAATTTCGTCTCCTCCCACAAACATTTTATAATTTTCGTTTTAATCGACCCACGTGCTCGAGTTTTTAAATATCCATGGGAATTTCGCATAATTTGTCTTTAGGTCAATATTAGTAATGGCCGCATGGTGCAAGAAAGCCTATGGCTTATGCTGCACCAGCCAAAAAAAAAAAAAAAAAAAAAAAAAAAAGGACCGAATAAAACAATGATAATAAAAGATGATGATAATAAAAGATGATGATAATAATAATAATTAATAAAAGAAAAGGAAATTACACCTATTATCCTATGCGCTTCCCTCACCCGAAGGTACTATCCAGATGACCTTTGAATTTTCCCAAACTGTCAGCCTCTACCACCCATGTAGGCAACTTATTCCAGTAATTTATAACTTGCTGGCTAAAATAAAACTAACTTTCTGCAGTCCAATCTAAACATTTCCCCCGTAACTTGAATTTATGTTCCCTAGTTCTAGCATCATTTATAATCTTGAAGATTTTGTCCTCATTCATTTTATTTATGCCTCTCAGAGCCTTAAACACCTCAATCAAATCTCCTCTAAGGTGTCTAGTTTCCAAACTCTGCAACCCACATATTCGAAGTCTTTCTTCCTAAGGAAGAACGCCCTTTTGCCGATCTCACCAGGCGAGTTACCCGTCTTTGCACCCTTTCAAGAAGTTCGATGTCTTTCTTTAGGTGCGGTATCCATACTTGAACACAGTATTCCAAGTGTGGTCTAACAAAAGCCTTATATAATGGGATTATCACATCCCTATTTCTACTTGCAAAAGTTCGATAGATCATCGATAGGGCAAAATGGGCCTTCCTTGCATGGTTTAGAATGCTCATAGAATTTCATGTCTGACCGTATCGTAACACCCAAGTCCCTTTCCTCCAGTATTGGGTTTAGTTGAACTCCACCAAATGAATAAGTTATTTTGGGATTACTGTTTCCCAGGTGTAATACCTTACACTTTGTTGGATTAAAGCATAGCTGCCATTTCTCTGACCATTCCTGAAGTCTATCTAGGTCTCTCTGAAGAAGCTTAACTACTCATTAACTACTCTACCAATCTTAACATCATCTGCAAATTTAGACATCACGCCCTCTATCCCCTCATCGATGTCGTTTATGAAAATTAAAAACAACAGTGGTCCTAATACTGATCCTTGGGGAACCCCACTTCTTACATCAACCCAATCTGAGGAACAGCCATTTATCACAACCCTCTGCCTCCTGCCCTGAAGCCATCCTGCTATCCATCTAAGGATTTACCCAGTGATTTCAACCTGTTCCAGCTTATAAAGCAACCGCTCATGTTGGACTGAGTCAAAGCTTTGCTGAAATCTAAATAAACAATGTCAAAATTATTCCCTAAATCCAGCTCGTGAGTGACCCTTTCAAAATAGAGAACCAGATTTGTTAAACATGATTTCTCCTTTACAAAACCATGCTGGTATCCTTGAGAATTTCAATTCTATCCAAATGATCCTGAATTCCACTCTTGATCATTGCCTCCATGATTTTCCCTACCACTGAAGTCAGACTGACAGGTCGATAATTTCCCACTTCACTCTTAGAACCACCCTTATGTATGGGAGATACATTGGCACTTTTCCAATTAAGCGGAATCTCCCCAGAGTCTAGTGATGCTCGCATAATTAGCCTCAATGGTTCAATGCATTCATTTTCCGTCTCCCTTAAGATTATAGGGTATATTCCATCAACTCCAGGAGCCTTACTGGCCTGTAGGCTCGAAAGTTTTTTCATTAAATAATCGTGCGAAATTTCAATATCATTAATTACATATTTTTCAACTTCGCTCCCACAATTTCCCATTGCCACAAAAGGTTTTTCATTTGTAAATATCGATGCAAAATAACTGCTGAGTTCATCTGCAACGGCAGCTGGTATATTTAATACTATCCCCTTTCCCTTACGTAAAGGTCCGATCTGGTTTGTCCTGCTCTTCTTGGCATTTACATATGTGAAGAGTTCCTTATCCTCCCTCTTTGCTCTGTTTGCTAGTGATTTCTCATAAACTGCCTTTGCCTGTCGAAATTTTTTTCTGTGGCTCTATTACAGATCATCTTGTAGCTGTTATAGGCTTCAGTACTTTTTATTGCTCTGTAACCTTTCCATGCCACCTTTTTCTGCTCAAGTAATGTGGCAACTTCACTATTCATCCAAATTGGAACCCTCCTCGTGGAGTATTTTTTTACTGGTGAATATGCATTCAAGGCATCTGTGATTAATATTTTAAAAGAATATCACAGTTCAATTGTATTCATTCTCTGCGCGATATCTACCCAGTTAATAGAGGCCATGTAGTACCTTAAGGCATCGTAATTTCCTTTTCTGAAATTAAAACCGATTCCTTTGCCTTTTACTACTGCTACCTCTCTCGCCATCATCTACCGTAGAACTCCGTGATTACTGACTGCTACTGGTTCCTCTACTGTCAGCCCTGTTATGTCATCTGATTTATGGGTGATGATGAGGTCTGGGATATTCTTTTCTCTGGTACTTTCCCTGACATGTTGATACAAATAACAGTCATCTAGTTGATTTAAAAATTTTGTTCCCAATGTCGAGTTTCCTTCCCATTTACTCCAATCAATTAGAGGCAAATTGAAATCACCCATAATAAGACATTGACGATTACTTGCCCATTCCATTTACATGTAGAGGCTTTCGTCATAATCTTCACAATCACCTGGTCTGTAGATTACTCCTACTCGCATTAAACCTTTGTTTCCAACTATCTCACACCATACAGATTCTATTCTAGCATGTGAAACGTCTGAATCCGGAAAAGCTATCGTCGCACTCAGACTGCTTCTGATAAGAAGCATTACCCCATCACCCCTTCTATCTACCCTATCCTTCCTAAATACATGATACAAGCCGTACTGAAACTCACCATCCGCAATTTCCGGGTGCCACCACGTCTCCGTAATATATCAGTAACGGCCGTGTAAAGGGCGATACAATATATGGGAGGTTGGTTAAGGGTTTTAGGCGCATCAGTGACTTAGACCATATTGCACCACATATTTTATGTCTGTGTTCTGTGGTCGATTTTCCGTTTGCTGGACGAAAAACCCGAATTTTCGGGAGAAAAAAAAATCCTACCTGCGATTGAGATCGACTAACTCAGCTCAGTCACGTTGTAAAAAAGCCCCATAAAAATTCCTCGCGTTATTAACGGGATTCGAACTTAGGTCTTTTCCTGAGTTGGTATAATCACCGTCTTCCCTGTGTGGGGAGGACGATGATTATACCAACTGTTCTACCCACGAGGGTATATGGAAAGTATCCAGACCCAAACCGTTAAAAAAACCGGTCATAAGTCACCTGAGAATAACCTCATCTACCGGTGATATTATGACTATAAATTGCGTGGGTTCTCTGGTCAGTTTAACTGTTTTTCTGCACGAAAAAAAAACGAATTTCCGGGAAGTGTGGATCTTGCTATCCTCGCTTGAGACTGAATAACACAGCCCAAAATATTTCCTCACCTCACTGACATAATTCGAACCCAAGCCATTTCCACCCGTTGTCGGGAGGATGGTGATTATAACCACTCTGTTACACCCGCGGACTATAACATAATTATAGCAAAAGATAGTAGGAAGACTCAAAACTATGAATATACTCGAGCTCCAGGTTATCAATGGACGGTTCTGCCTATTAGAGTTCGCTTTCCCTTATGACATCATCATCGATTTCAAATTTCATTTATTTCAGATAATTTTTAATTAAACTTAACAAACAGAAGATTTACAGTGTTACATCTGGAAAAGATGATATTTCAAAGCCACTGCAGTGTGAGACTTCTGAGGATGCAGTATCCTGATGAAACAGAACGTCTTTGATAAGCAATTCGCATTTCTGAAAAGAGATCAACTGCTTTCAGAAGTTTCGGAACCCATCTTAATGAAAATTTTCTCAAGCCTAGAGTACTCTGAATAGAGTTTAGAGTATTCTGTATTATGACGAACACGTTAGCTCACATGTCCCGTAGTGACAGTTAGATCTGAGGGCATAATATCACACATTAAATCAAGGCTTTTCTGGAGTTTGAACAGTAGAAGGTGCAATCTCTTCCACGCTTAAATTCTGTAACCCTGAAATTCGCCGATGTGCGGAAGACAACTTAATTAACCACAGTCCTAAAGCCAAGCTCTGTCTTATATCTCGCAAAATAAAAATAAAAAGTCTGCTGCTCCCAAGGCTCATCTTCAAGAACACCTCGCCCTTAACTAATCCTAGTTGGCAAAAGCTTATCACAAATACTTTTCACACTGCTTCGAAAATTAAACTGGACTTTTCCTTTAGCTTTCGGCCTTACTTTTCTTTTAACACTGTACAAATCTGCCCTGCCATGGAATACTGTTACAGCTGAAAATGGTGCTCAGGGAACCTCATAAACGTCTAAACTCTATTCTAAAGAGAGCAGTCAGGTTAATGATCCCTCTCTTATAAACTTACTCCACTCTCTCGCACACAGACACTCGGTTTCTGAGCACGCCATTTCTACTGATCGGAGCGATATTCATAGACATATCATTAGAGATTTAGCATCAGTAAATTGAATTGGCATCAGTAAATCCACTTTGTTCCAAGCAGTTAGAATACGTGCATCAACTAGTCACCATCTATCTACAATTAATATTTAAACTCAGGCCGACGCGTGCGGATGTGCAGGTTGTTCACCGTATAAAGGCACAAAATCGATGGCGGGGGGAGGAGTCGAACAGTTTACAAAAGTTAAAAATAAATTAAAATACATAAAAGTTAAAACTTTTATGTATTTTAAAAATAATTAATAACGAGTATGAGTATTCTCGTTCTTGGTTGTAGTTTACAATAAACATTACTAAAAATTTGTGGGCACATTATATTATCATCTATAATTTGTTTATTTTATCGTTTTCACAATAAAATAAACAAAATTTTAAAAAGGATGGCTGCAGGATAGATGTGCGGAATGTATTTTTCAACCAGTGAGTGCAAACTACCATCAGGTGCCATGGAAGTGAGTAGTTCGAATAAATTTTAAGGAAAGATTGGATACCAGCTCAGCCTACCACTGAGTTTATTTACTGCACACAGCAAAAATTGTTTTTGCTGTGTGTAGTAAATTTTAATTGTGAGTTGAGATATGTGCAGGGCGGGATTAATGATTACGCAAAACATCTAGGTGCGTGGGGGGCTCAGTTGACAAAGGGTGCCTATGGTTGGCTGACCCTTGGCCCAAAGTTGATATTAGGCAATATGTTGAAATGCAGTCACAGCGAGCCCTCGTGCAACCAAATTTATCCCAGTTAAGTCGGAAAAATACGAGCATTTACCAAGTTACATACAAACTCTGCATAAATTTACGTTTGATGCAGGACTCTAAATTTGATGTACACGCAATTATTGAACATCTAGAAAATGTTAGTAATCACTTTAAAGAATATAAAAGGGATCAGACTATTGAAAATATTAATTCTGCTAAACAAATGACAGATATTTTACAGAACTGATCCAATTTTTCCAGACGTAAGTAATTAAAAAATAAATTGAAAATGATTGGAAAACATTTAACTGTTAAGTTTTTTTTTTTTTTTTTTTTTTTTTTTCACTACACCAGACACGACCATATCATCTCTCACGGAAACATTTCAGTTGTTAAAAGAACAGGTGAAATACAACATTACAACAATTTAACGTTATAACGTAAATAAATAAAAAAGCCGGATAAAAATACTGCAAAGGTTTTCATTTAAAATTAACTAATAATAAAAACCAAAATGAAAGTGATATTCAGGGAGTAGCTCTGTTTGATGAAAAAAAACTTTGCAGTCTTTCAAACAACAAAATACGAATCCAATCGAAGTTTGAATTTTATTTGAAAAAAAAAAAAAATCAAACTGATTTGTTTCCAAATATCAGTGGCTAGACGAATTTATTTAATGCTGCTGGTGTCAGTAGCTTCAGGAAAACGAAACTTTCTCGAAATTAAAAATTAATAAGAACTATTTTAAGATCCACTATGTCTCAAGAACGTATGTCAGATCTGTCAACAATATCAGTAGAAAATGATAAAGGCACTCATCCACACATGTGCATTATTGTCCAAAAACTGGGTGTGTTATCTGGTCGGTTTCCTGTTTTGCTGGACGAAAAATCAACGTTTCTGGAATGGGGAACCTTACTCTCCTTAACTGAGACTGACTAACTCGGCCACGAAGTGAAAACAAGGCCCATAAAGTTTTTCGCGTCATTGACGGGATTCGATCTTAGACCTTTCCATAGGGAGCGCAACACGCGAGGGAAAATAAGACAATGTGATTATTTATAGTGCAACAAAAATTAAATTAGAATTTTTTACTCTTAAAACTAATTTTTGTAATTTTTTTGTAACCTAAATATATTTCGTTGGCTTTTTTTTTTCCATTTATGTTAAAGAAAAATTGATTTTATTATTTTTCTATTATTATCCTATTATGATAAACATTCTGATAAAAGCCATTTTATCAGAATATAGTTGTAGTTGCTTTTTTTTTTTTTTTTTTTTTTTTTTAATCCCAACATGTACATAACAATAAATACATAATAAAATGTACTGTGTTATGCATTCATTGATCATTATGAAATATACACTGGTGTGCAAAACTTAAGGACCAACACTATTTCTAAACGTTACAACCACAAAATCAAACGAAACCGCCTGGGGCGATTTGCATAACTGCGGCCGTTCAGTAGAAAGCTGGTGCACATGCAAAATTTGAATCGTGATGAGAGGGCTCACATAAACAGATAAAAGCAGCAGTTATGTGCAAATTACCGAATGGTGAGCACGATTGTTACAAACGTTTGATTGGTTTCATACAGTGCTACAGACAACGAAATGGCCAGACAACATCTGAATGACTTTACCCAGGGTCGAATAATTGGGAAGCTCGAGGAAGCTCGATGGGCCTACAACCTCCACCGATATCAATCCAATAGAGCACCTTGTGGGACACTATGGAAAGGCATATCAGGCGTCTGAATACAGCAATTACCTCCATAGCTGACCGCATTACACACAGCTTCGTTGGCCATACCGCCCGAACGTTTCCGACATCTTGTTGAATCAATGCCACGTCGGATTGCTGTTGTACTGAGGGCAAAAGGAGGACCTACGAAGTATTAGGTATGTGGTCATAATTCAGTGATCACTCAGTGTAAATTACAAGGTGACACAGAAGCCTATGGCAGATATAAGCTAGTCTGTAATCAAGTCACAAAGGTGATTAGGCAAGCGAAGGCAGATTACGAGAAATCTTTGGCAAAGGATGCTAATGAAAACAGCAAGGACTTCTTTACTTATATAAACTCTGAAAGGAAGGGGATTAATCAGATAGGTCCACTTGATATCGATGGTTCGACTGTTAATGATCCTGCTCAGATAGCTAACAAACTGAATGAGTATTTTGCATCTACATTCACATATGAGGAGTTATTAAGGGAGGAAAATGCCAGAAGTTTATTAAACTGTAACAGGGTGCTTAATGATTTCGTAATAACAGAGAGCAAAGTGGAGGAGAAATTGTTGAAGTTAAAACATAAGAAAGGCACCTGGGGTGGATGGGATCTATTCAGTTATATTAAAGGAGGCGGCAAAGGAAGTAAGCAAACCCTTAGCCACAATTATGAGCGCATCCTTGGACTCAGGGGAAGTCCCGAAGACTGGAGATGTGCAGTATCGAAGTTTTCTGAGCAATACAGACAGGCTGCCAGAGCAGGTCATTGTGTTTTGTCAATGATATACTGGAGGTAATTATCCCTTTGTATAAAGCAATAGTAAGGCCTCGCCTTGAGTAAGTAAAGTAAAAAGTAAAGTGCAGCCATTATCAACCCACTGCAGGATGGAATGCTCCTCAACAATTCATGTTGAGGGAAATGGACCATAATCTGCCACGCTGGTCCAGTGCGGGTTGGCAGATCGACCGTATTCAGCAATCAAGGGCTTGAACCCCGGTCTACTCAAAGAGCGTGTGCTACTGCACTCCCGCTCCTGCCCACTCGGCTACGGGGGCCGCCTTGAGTACTGCATATAAATTCATGGAGGAACTGGACAAAATTTTAGAGGGAATGGTTGTGTGAATTTTTTATTTTTTCTTGGCTGATGCTGCATAAGCTCATACGCTTGCTTTCTTGCATCTATTACTATTACTAACTATTTTTTTTTACCTGTTAGAAGAAGAGCATTTCTACCAAGAATCCATCACATCTGCACGAATTTCTTTGGGAATTAAAACTTTCATCTGCAGACATTATGTTCGTTACATTTTCAAAAGTTCTTCACTTTACTTGTTTTATTCGTTCTGAAAAATAGAAAGTATTATTTTTATTGAAATTTTGCAACCATATTTATAGAAGATAACACCATGTAAGAAGAGTTTGATTTAACTGTTTATTAATTTTAGTTACTGACATTAATTTTTCTCTAGCGAAAACACTTTGGAGGCAACTGAAGGTTTATATTTTTGCGACATTTATATGTATTATATAAGTGGGTACCAGTAACATGATATACACTGAATGGCCACTTTATTAGGTACATCAACCCCTTTTATCAAATGTAAGGCCCCTTCAGCATTATCACGTGTTGTACCATGCAGGTAGGCAGATATGTAGAAATGCCATATCTGCAATTCACTGTGAGAATGAGTAAGCTGAAAGATTTAAGTGACCTTGAAAGTGTTAGTGGCGCCAGAAGCGCAGTATGAGTATCTCAGAAACCGCAATTTAATGTATGACTTGTCTCGAGTGCATCGAGATTGGTCCAATAACCAAGCAACAGTCAACATGTTATTTGGTCACTGGAAGCTATGGAAGAATCTTCAGACAGCTCGTAGTTGAGGCCAAAGGCCTCTGATAAGTCTTGTGTAAGGTAACAGAAAGGCTATAGTCAGAAAAAATAACAACCCCAATTCAGTGGCGGATTTAGCACTTGAGAGGCCCCAGGCGCAATTCAATTTTGAGGTCCCCCTCTAAATATTTTCGGTACCACTACAGTGTGCATTCTACGCGCACGTTTTTACTATAGCACGCGCTCTAGATTTGGTGTTGCGGTTTTAATCATTTTGGTTGCGCAATTCTTTCATATACATTTTAACTAATGTTTAAATGAAAAAATGGCACAACTAAGCATTAATGATAATACGCATTCTACTTCAGATTCACTTAGTTCGCATAGATATTTCATATAATATGTAGGGATATTTGCATAAGAGTTTACTAACTTCTCATCTTAAATTATAGTTTTATTCAGTAACGGTAATAATGTTGAGTGTAAAAATTAAAAACGAAACAATTTTATTTTTTTTTTTTTGAGACCTGAGATTTGAGGCCCCTCTATTTAAGAGGCCCAAGGTGCGCCTGTGCGGAAATCCGCCACTGCCCCAATTCGAAGAAAACAACATAATCCGTGGACCCATTCAGTGAGGCTGTTGTTGTTATTTGGTTTTTAGGAGCATTAGTACATTATTAACTAAGGCCATATTGCTCCGGGGATATGCGGTGGACATTCCCTGACCTTTCCGCATCCTCCGTATTTGGTGGTCACGGGCTCGAACCGAACCCCTGTCTAATCAAGAAGCGTGTGCTATGCACTGCTGCTCCTGCCGACCTGGCTGCGAAGGCGCCCCATTCAGTGAGGCATCAACAGTGTAGCCTGTTAGTGAAATGGTGTGGGGAGGGTTTTCCTGGCGTATACGGGACTCCTTTATACCAGTAGAGCGACCTTTGGATGCCATATCTGGAAATTGTTTCTGACTAGGCGCATCTCTTCGTAGCTGCAGTGTATTCATCTGAGAATGGATTCTTTCAAAAGGATAACCCGCCATATCAAGGCGCCTCCGTAGCCAGGTGGGAAGGAGCAGCAGTGCGTAGCACATGCTTCTTGATTAGACCGGGGTTCGAGCCCGTCACCACCAAATACGGAGGATGCGGAAAGGATCAGGGAATGACCACCGCATATCCCGGAGCATTATGGTCTTAGCTGCTAATGCTCCTAAAAACCAAATAAACAGAAACAACAAACAAACAACCGCCATATCATAAAGCCAGAATTCCAGTTACTGGTGCCAAGAACATGGTAGTGAATTAGCCTATTGTGGTAGCCTCCTCAATCATGAGATGGGATGAAGTGGAACGAGCTCTTTGGAGTAGAGATGTATGTATGTATTTGTGTAGGGCGGCACCTGAAACGTTAGTTCATCTCCGCCTCGTTTCGCTTTTAAGATACTGGACTCTGTAGAAATGGCCAAAAAGGAATTGGCTGTTTGGCTACCCAGAATCAGCAGGTCGGTAACGCGCCGCTACCACCACAGGAAGGTAAACCAGGGGCTACCAGCCAACAACAGCAGCAGCAGAAGAGAGGGACGCCAAGAGCCCAACAAAGTTCGAGCCAAAGGCTATCCAAAACTTGTTAATAATAAAAAAACAATAATAATAATAAAATAAGGATATCTTAACAACTATACAAAAATTAAACACCGTACACAAGATTAACCCTCAACATATTGAGATAATCAAATGATACTTTGAGGTTTTCAAAGTAAACAAAGCAAGTAATCTCGTTAAATTTTAAAAATTAACATAAATATCAAAGGTATATACAAGATCAGAGAAAATAATTAAGGATAATAATCCCCAACAAAAAAATGAAAAAAGCCTAGGCCAGTACCGTTTAACCGACAAAACTTTACACAAGCATTTTAGCACAGAAGCAGGCACAAACCTTATAAACAGCTTAAGTTAAATGTGACAACCAGTAAATCCTGCAATCATCAGTAGCAAAGCCAGTCAGTTAACAGCCAGGCGAGCAATTTCAGGAGCACAGGAATTTATCCTTAAATTGAGTTGTAAGTCGAACACTTGTAGAGTTGCAAAAAGGAAAAAAAAAAAAAAAAACACAAAACAAGTCCAAAATTGAAGTTTGGAGTAGAGATCTTCAACCATCCAATTTGTTTGGATTGGGGGCGCCTCCGGGTTTCCTATAGCTGCGCCGTATACTCTGTGCGGTAAAACAGTACTCTGTGAAAGCTAGAAGTGTGACTAGTGTGTTGTGTTGTGATCTGGCTTTCCGCCGCGGGGTCCCCTGATGGGACTCCACGTTGCCCACCATTAACCTCTGGGAGGTAGCCAGGCAGCCCCAAAATCTCTGGCAGGTCTCTGCCAGGATCGCCTGAGCTTCCTGACAGAGACAAAATAAAAAAAATAAAGAGGGAGAGAAAGAGTAAGAAAAGGAGGATATAGTTTAGGGGGAGAAAAGAGGGAGATAGGTTGAGCCTTGAGCACGAAAGCGAAGGTATCCTCAGGTGAGATGGAATGTCTCCATCAGGCAAAAGAGGGGGAAGGAGAAGGGGAACAAAAATTACAGTGCAAGGGAGCACTGCGTAGGTCGCCATTTCGCAGGTGGAGTCAAGTCCAGATTATTTTCTTGTGGGAGAGCCAGCTAAGTCAACATGCTCCATGTTGACTCAACTGGACCGTGGACCGCTTTCGAGACATGGTTGAGTTCAAATCACGACGAAGCCAGACTTTTCTGAGGGTAAAAGGGGATCTACACGCTATTAAGTATGTGTACCTAATAAAATGGGCATTCAGTGTATGTATAAGAGTTTATAATATTCATATAATTGTTTTTCACTTTGCTATGGATACCAAACGAAGGTGCAAGTTATCTCCAGACCGTTCTTTATGTTTGCGGATATTATATAAGTCCGAAGCAAGAGAAGCATAACATCGTTGGTGGCGGCGCAGTTTTCAGTGCAAATGAAGCCTATTCTGCAAACACTACATTAGAAGGGATAGTTTCGTGGTAAGTGTATGCCTTTTGCTATACCTAGTCTGCACGTGTAGTACAGTGGTATCGTCACCGTCCTCTTCACACCGGGTGGAAAACGCCCGGATTCGAATCCCGTCGATGACGCGAGGAAACTTAATGGGCTTTTTTCACTCAGTGGATGAGTTAGTCGGTCTCAGGCATAGATAGAAAAGTTTTTCCCCCAAAAACTGGGTTTTTCGTCCAGCAAAACAGGCAAATCGACCAGAGAACACACGCAATTTAAAGACACAAAACACATGGGTAGATGTAATCAATTCCGGGTGACCCTAATAAATAATTTTTTTTTTGCTATACCTCGAATATCGAGAGAACCCACAAACCATCATGACTGACGGATATATCAAAGTTCTGCCAATCGAAAAATTATAGTGTATCTCAAGACCCAACAGACCATCTTCTATTGCTCCAGTGCCACACAACGAACCATACCCCCTCCCAGAGAAGAGTGTCCAGAATTGGATAATGGGGAACTGTATAATTGGAATTACACTTCAGAAGCTTGTTCAAGTAAATAGTAAAAAGATCAGCAATAATTGGTGACTTAGTGAGGTACTTTAGTCTAATCAAATCCAGTGCAGTGCTCTGATACCTCACTTAAAAGTTTGGAACCCACTGGGTCTTGGCATTGAGATTTCCACACAAAAGATGTCACTTATGCACACTTTTATACTGTTGCAGAATACCTGTACTATTTTTTTTAATTTGACTGTCCTTCAAGGAGCAATTGATATCAGTCACAGTCCAGGCATCCTTTCAGAGACTGTTCAAGTAAAAGTTTTAATGCTGTGTTGCATCCCAATGAAAACATGCATCCGTCGATTCCTTTTGAGTATTCTTTATATTAAGCGAGACAACGGAAATAAGAAGCATATGGTCGAGATCGTGTATGGCAGCTCTCGTGGGTAGCACAGTTGGTATAATCAGGGTCTGGAAAAGAAGTGGGTTCGAATCCAACACGAGGAATTTTTATGGGCTTTTTCACAACCTAGGTGAGCTATCCAGTCTCAGGAGAGAGTAGCGTGGTTTTTCCCCTCCAGGAAATTTCTGAGTTGCTTAAAATCCTACAACAACAACAACATCATGTATGGCCAATATAAATGAGATGCAACATGTTGAAGTTCCTTCCGGGTTCTACTGCCTTGCTGCCTCTGGGGCAGCAAGGCAGTAGATCTGCACTATGAAGGAGAATGGCCTGCCAAAATTAAGTTGCAGCCTGGCACACAATGTAGCAAATAATCTCGTTGTTCCAAGAAACAGTCTTACTTCCGCCATTCCGTATCAAGATGGGAGTCAAATAATTTGTAAATCACTAGATTCTCAAAGTAACACCTTCCAGCATGTACAACCTGTGTTTCCAAAATTGTATGATGCAAAAGTAAGAAGTGGCATACTTAATGGTTCAAAAGTTAAGCAGATGTTGCTTAACAAAAACTGAACGACAGGCTGATGGCGAATGAAATTCCTAGCAGCCGATTCGTGTTGAAGTGAATAGCTTTCTTGCAAACATTAAGAATGAAAATTACAAAGTTGTTGTTGTTGTAGGGTTTTAGGTGCACCGGCGACTTAGACCATATTTCTTCTCATCTATTATGTCTATGATCAACTTGCTTGTACGAAAAAAAAAAAAGGGGGGGGGGGAGGTTCAGGAGTAAAAAACCATACAACCCCGCGCCTCAGACCAACTAACTTGAGCCAAGCTGTGAAAAAGTCCCATAAAAATTCCAAGCGTCATCGACAACGTTGAAACTGAGGTCTTTTCCACCCGGTGTGGGGAAAACGGTGATTATTATCACTGTGCTACCTGTGAGAGCAAAATTACAATGAACTAGTACAAGGTGATTGAAAGTTAAGGAAAACTGGGAAGTAGTATATCAATCAAGCTCCATTACTTTTATTCTCACCTGGATTTTTTCAGACCAAATTGTGGCGATGTTGGTGAAGAGCAGGGGAAGAAATTCTACCAAGACAAAAAAAGTCAATGGAGAAGACATACCAAGGAAGGTGGGATGAGTGAATATATCTAGTTTTGGTTAGAATGATCACACTGTTCACAAAAGACAAAGATAATAAATTTACATATTTAAGGAAATCTTTTTTGATTAACACTAGGAGGGATTTCTACTTTCGTTTATGATTTTTTAGCTTGTTGTTTACTTGTAGCAAAGATTAATATTCTGTTCTGTACAGAAGGTAATCATTATTAATAAATCTCATATAGTATTACTGAATATTCACTTTTCTTTCATTTTCTTTTATGGTGGCAGACACATCAGCACCAGAACTGTTGATCTGGAAGAACACTGATCCTCAATCACGTTGAAGAATTTTTCCAAAATTGTATGATGCAAAAGTAAGAGGTGGCATACTTAATGGTTCAAAAGTTAAGCAGATGTTGCTTCACAAAAACTGAACGACAGGCTGATGGCGAACGAAATTCCTAGCAGCCGATTCGTGTTGAAATGAATCCGCCAACGTGTATATGGGCTTGAAGAAAATGATGGTGACAGCACACAAAGGACAGCAACAGCAAAGAACAGAATAGCTTTATCCATATCATCTTCAGAGAGTAAAAGGACTTACTGAAGCGGACTTCCTACCACGAGAAGTGTTTTGTACTTGGTTTCTGCAGATGTGTGCTTCTGATCAGCATTTACTATCCGCTATATTGTTTACTGATGAAGCTGGATTTATTAGGATGGTGTGGTCAATTTTCACAACGCTCATCGATGGGCTGAAGAAAATTCCCATGCCATTGTTCAATCTAGACACCAGCAACAATTCAGCATGAATACGGGTAGGAATAATTAGTGAAAATTTAATCGGGCCTGTTGAAATTTTGAGCTGGTGAGGAGGTCAATGGTGAAACTTTTGCAGGCTTGTATTCAGGCGCACGGTGGTCATTTTGAACATTTCCTGTAAACGTAAGCAGATAGTTGCTGGAACACTGTTTGGGAGATTAATAGGAGCATCCTACTGCAATTTTTTTAAGAAAATTTAAAAGAGTTCTGGAAGTAAGACGATGTCATTCCTCGCATATGATGGAAGACATGCATCTCATGTATGGACTGGCAAGATGTAATGCAGCCGAGTTTACGTACGACGAATCACTCATTCAAAAACTTTTTGGATAAGCGATTCCCTAATAAATGGATAGGTCGTACAGGATCCATCGCCTGGCCGTCACGCTTCTTAGCCCTGAATCCATTCGATTTTTACTTGTTGGCGGACCATCTGAAATGCTCCGCCAACGTGTGGAACAAGGCTGCCAGAAAATCCGACAGATACTTGGAAATTTTGAGCTGGTGAGGAGGTCAATGGTGAAACTTTTGCAGGCTTGTATTCAGGCGCACGGTGGTCATTTTGAACATTTCCTGTAAACGTAAGCAGATAGTTGCTGGAACACAAAAATGGCTGTAACTGAGAGACAAGACGAAATCAAAGCTCTTTTACATGAACTTTTTTTTTTTATTGTTTTTTGGTCTTAAATCCATCCCTGAAGTGGGCTCGACATGTGATTTACCCTGCATAATAGACAGAAGTTAACTACTTCGCTCTCAGGCCGTGAACTTATCCATTACTTCTAGTACAACTCGCGGCACCTACGCCCTTTCACAAATTACATAATTTGGGGAAATTCTACCCAGATACTAAGTCAGATTTAATTATGTAATTCAAACAAATGCAAAATGGTATTAACTGCCTAGAAGCAGAAATGATATTTGACTGCATTTAATAGGTTTTGCTAATAACTTATTTTAATAAATTTTACTGGTTAGGAAATTTCAGCGAAGTTTATTTACGTTACTATATACTGTATATATATTGATTCCCTTTACATTAACATTTCAGTTAGCTTGCAACATAGCTTTGAATATGTTCTTCTAACATACTTTTAGGATATCCTGGGATATTTGGATTATTTTGACGCTGTGTGTGATATCATATACCTCTGCGATATCTGTGTTCAAATGCGAACAGGCTTCTTGATGGATGGTATCCCGGTAAGTCATAAAAAGAATTGTTGGATATATTTTCGAGCATTTATTTTCAATAAAATCAAAATAAGAGGCATAAAGTTGCCTCGTATGTCTTTAAACAGAATTAGGTTTAGATTATCCCACAGACCAGAATAAATGAGCACTATGCCCTATTATATTATATTTATAATAAAATAGAGTTTATTCTGTTTATAATATTCTGTTATTCTACTCTATTTCTGTTTATTCAATTCATTATAAAAATGAATTTGCACATAGCCCTCATGGGTAGCCCAGTTGGTATAAGCATCGTCCAAGTCCCGTCAATGAAGCGAGGAATTTTAAAGGGCTTGCTTTTTTTCACAACGTGGCTGAGTTAGTCGATCTCTGCACATACTGCTGAGCCCGAATAACTCAGCTAGAGGGTAGCATGGTTCCCCCCACCCCTTAAACTCGAGTTTTCCGGCAAAAACCTACAACTCTCTGCACATAAACGTTTATCGAATGTTTCTCCTCCTCTTCAGTGATTGCTACCCTTGCTGTAACAAATGCGCGAAATTCAAACTCATTTCTGTTTTGAGCACAAAACCATTTTTGAGAGAATTAGATGGGAAAAACGGTTGTTTTTCTTTGCAATTCCAAAATTTCAGCATTAATATGATTAAAAAATAAATAAAATTTCAAGGCGAAAAATCGCCTAAACCTAAAAATACAAAGACCGACCTGGATACCTGGATATTGTGGTCCTCTGTAGCAGTACATCAGAAATTTCGCTACTTTGTCGCTCGTTTGTTACTTTGTAGGGACCTTCCATCATATTTTTATAACATAAAGAATTTATCTAAGATAGAAACTGCGTCTACTTACAAATTTTTCTTAAACAGTATACATTAATGTAAACTATTTAAGAGAAACACCTTAGTGTTTTGTTTTCAGTTCTGAAACTTTTGAGAAACTCTTCACAACATGAACGAGTTAGTCTTTCTGACCTAAGCTGCCTCAGTACAACTCCAAATAACACACAACATGGCAAGGTCGTTCAAAAAAAGGTTAGGTTGAAAACTAAGTTGTGTTTTACGGAAATTATCTCGTTTACTTTTAGACTCGTTAGACTGCATACTGTCTTGCATTGCATTTTTAATTGCATACAGTCTTGGAAGGCTCTACGAAATAAGTTACACAGTGACGTGCTCGTCACTGTAAACGCCATATTGTCACCGCTGCTAAGCATCACTCCTAGAGGATACAATACAGCCAGAGTGCTCTGTTGTTCAGTAGAAACAGCAATAGTAATTGCTAAATTTATACCCATACCGACGTTCAGTTCAGATTTAGACAATTGAAATCTTTTCATTTAATTCACCCTTACAATTTATTAAAACAATATGTTTGTTTCTTTACTATTCACTAGTAGTGTAAAAATTTCCTCTTAATCTGTAATAAACAACCTTGCATTTTTGAATGTGTGTAGTATAGATTCATGAACGACACATATCGCTTGTGTCATCTTGAATATTCATTATCTTTCTGCAGGTGTTTGATCCTAGGATGTTAAGGCAATATTATATCAGCCAACCCCAGTTCTATAGGGATGTTGCAGCCATACTGCCTACAGAGACGGTTGCTAAGATACTGCCAGGTAATTTTTGGTTGGTAATATATGTATATTGTAGTATATTATAGCGATGGGCAAAATGAATCTTTTGGTTGACTGGAATCAATCGAGTCATTAGAGAAAAGTGACCAAAGTCATTAAGTCACTTCCAGATAAGTATAAGCAACTTTAAAGCAGAAAGAAAGGAATACAGTGTAAGTCTGTCTTCTCGCTCTTCTGCAACGGGTATTGAAAAAAAATTGTAAACATATTACTTTATCAGAAAATTATTCTAAAGCAGAAAATCTGCATGAACAGGAAATCGTAAGCATTTATGATCCACCTTCCTAGCCTTTATGGATGTGCCGGGCAATTTGTAATAAACATATAAAATTAAATAAATTATCATTCAATATAACAGGCTGTGGGTAGTGAGTGAAGAATTTAACCGATTTGAGTCATTGAATGTCCAACAGATTCAATACCCAACTTTCCCGAGGGAAATAAAGTAACTTTATGTATATGAATTATAATGAATACCGTTTTAACCAAAATTTCACGGAAATTCAGTCCAAGGAATTTATCTCAAAATTCACCTATACCTAAAATACACTGGTTTAGAAAGAAAGGGAAAAAAATAGGTATTGGAAAATTATGAAGTGTGTAGTACGACTATGGGAGTACTGTTGGTATTATCACTGTCAACCACCAGCTTCTCTCAGTTATGGGCTGTTCTTGGAGCTTGCGCTCAGGTACACTGTTTATTTTTCCCTTGGAAACCAATAAAGCAGAAAGAAAGGAATAAATTTGGAATATCGATAATAAATAAATAAAGCAGAAAGAAAACCAATTTGGTATTCCCAAAGACGAATCCATTCGGGGAGGGGGTAACAGTACAGGAAAATCCGAAAATATCTTCACAAATACTTAATACAATAATACCGTATTAAAGGTATTATTATTGGTAGGAATAGTGCAAATTTTTAGTAGTATTCCCCACCTCTCAGAGCTCAGCCATTCCATGTGCTGATTGCGCATTTTATTTCACTTTTTTTTTTTTTAGACTAGTATCAAGAAATGTGATCACTTTTCTGGCATACACATTTGACTGCACATTTATTTTATTAGTTTATTATTCATACAATACAGGAAAAATCAATGTACTACATTCTTGATAACTCGTGAGTCGTGAAATATTATCGATATTCCTAACTTCTGCAAAGGAACTGAAAAACCTCAGGTTTTTCAGTTCAATGAAAAACAGTGAGTATGAGCTTGGCACATCCAGGGTCCTGAGCTGGATATCATCATTCTTCTCTTTCTTGGTGTTTCTCTCTCTGAAGGTAACTCAGAAATTTTTTTTGGCTGGTGCAGCAAACGCCTCTGACTTCCTTGTACCATATGACTAATAACAATAATAATAATACCAGTTGATCGAAGAAAGTGTACCGTACTACAAGCACGAACCCCAGGCAGTACTAGAGACCTCAACCCATAAGCTGTACTGGGATCGCGCCATAATAACGGATAGGACAGTCCCTCACAACAGACGGGAGATAACCCTTGTGGACAAGAAGGAAAAGGCTACCCATCTGATTGACATAGCGGTACCCAACACTAACAATCTGCAGAAAACCCATGGGGAAAAAATCAGGAAGTACACGAACCTAAGACAGGAGATCAAAGATATGTGGCATATGCAACAAGTAACAACCATCCCGATCATCGTGTCAACCACAGGTATGGTGCCACAGACACTACATAACAGCCTAACAGCATTAGGTCTCCCACTGAACACCTAGAAGGAACTCCAGAAAGTCGCAATCCTGAACACCTGTAGGCTATTCAGAGAGTTCCTCGACCAACAGTAACACCAGACATAACAACAACCACCCTGTGTACGTGATAGCAATACCCGTCACGAGGTGGAACCCCCAATCAGGGAGAAATAATATAAGGATAATAATAATAAAAAAAAAAAATAACGGGAGGGGTAGCAACACCCGTCACGTGGTGGAAATCCCCAATCAGGGAGAAATAATATAAGATCAATAATAATTATTGTAATTATTATTATTATGGTGATCACCCAGACTGAGTACACTCGTAGACACGACCAGGTAGCCAGGATAATACATCAGAAGCTAGAGAGGAAATACTAGTTGATCAAAGAAAGTGTACAATACTACAAGTACGAACCCCAGGCAGTACTAGAGAACCCAACCCACAAGCTGTACTGAGACCGCGCCATAATAACGGATAAGACCATCCCACATAACCCTCGTGGACAAGATGGAAAACGCTACCTACCTGATTGATATAGCGGTGCCCAAAACTAGCAATGTCCAGAAAACCCATAAGGAAAAAATTGTGAAGTACACGAACCTGAGACATATGGTCAAGGAGATGTGGCATATGCAACAAGTAACGACCATCCCGATCATCGTGTCGACCACCGGTATGGTGCCAATGACCCTACATAGAAGCCTAGCAGAAATAGGTCTCCCAGAGAACACCTACAAAGAACTCCAGAAAGTCGCAATCCTGAACACCTGTAGGACAGTCAGAGAGTTCCTCGACCAACAGTAACAACAGACATTACAACCACCCTGAGTACTTGCTAGCAATACTGGTCACGGAGTGGAATCTCCCAATCAGGGATAAATTATATAAGAGCAACAACAATAATAATAATATGAAAATATATCGCTGTGCTATAAGGCATCTCTGCTGTAGGGTTTAGGATAACTCAAGTGAATAGTGTTACTGCGCAAGTGACTTCGCCTGAACAATGTGTGCTGCCATCTATCGTTAATATGCCGATGTAAACCGCAACCAAATTATATGTTTTGTTCCTGCAAATATAATTGGAAATATATGCGATTCTATAAAGGTCAGAAACTTTAAAAAATATTCTGTATGTCAACAGTCATACCAACCAAAGGTTAAACTAGCGTTTCTTTATAAAGCAAATTTAGCTACTCAAAAATATGTCATCGGGAACAAGAGAGCCGGCCCTAGGGGGGGGGGTGCGAACAGTGCGAGCGCACAAGACCCCGCGCCGCTGACTGATTTTGCAAAATAAAAATGGTTTCATTTTTTTTTTTTTAATACTGTCGCAAAATCTAGCGACATCGCCATAAAATGGCCATATTTTTAATATACAGAAGAAATAAAATGTCAATAATCATGTTATTAACCTTATCTGAAAGCCCGCCAAGAATTCTCCAAAGAACACGGAAAAATACATTTTCTTTCAAATATATTTAAAATATCTCTCCTTACAAGTCGCTCAGACGTACGATAATATGTTGCCAGCGTTTGCATAGTTATCGTACTGTAAAGGCTAATATATACACCGACTAGGCTATTCATTTTAAGCCTCTTTAGTAGGCTACTCATTAACTACGCTTCTTTAGTAGGCCATTTACTCATTTGATCCTAATCTAGGCTACCGCAATATTATTGAGATCTCTTAGAGATCTTATAAACAATTAGGCTGATCGAAGCCTACAAATAAAAATAATAATTATATAATAATTTATTGGAGTTTCATTTGAAATTATTGAATAATTTTCCCCACAAATATGAATATATATATATATATGACAGCTGATCGTACATCGTACATTTTTATCGCGATTCGCGAGGTTTGAAAATAAATAACATATATCTATTTCGCAACATGACTAGTAGAGACAAAGATGCAGGAAGAAAGTATATGTGTGGCTCTGATAAATTGAAGAAAAAAAGAAAGAGAGAAGAAATTACGGAAAAACAGAGGAACTCCCTCGCAAAATTTTTAAAAACCGAAAATGTGCAACAAAACTGAAGAAACGCATAATTCACAGTTACTGGAAGATCAAACTCGCGGAAATGAAATTACGCCGTGCGACACCCACGAAAACGATCCTGATCATCATAAAGCCAGCTCTCGTCCTAATGAAGAGGAAAGCGATGATAAGAAAACTGAAGAATGGGAAGATAATCATGAAGCAGAGGGAAACGTACAGATGGAGGATTTTTTGTCAACGTCGAACAAAGAACAAGATGAATTATTTCGAGGACCGCAGCTTCAAGAGAATCAACAAAGCCACGAAGACGAAAATGTCGATATCAATGATCCTGGTATGGCCTGAAATTATAATTGATAAATTTAGAATGGCTATCATACAAAATGGCGTGACACGAGTAAAAAACTACGATTTTTCCTAAAGATAAAAATAACAGAAGTTTTTCTGAAAATTATTATTTAAGAAAATTAACGAATGGGGAACGTCAAGAATGAGGGTGGTTACTCTACTCAAAGTACAAAGATGCCACATTGTGTTATGCGTGTAAGTTATTCTCTTCAAATACCACTTCTCTGTGTTTAACTGTACATTTAAGTTCGCGATTACAAAGCCATGAAAGATCAGAATATCATTTACAAGCTATGTACAAATTGTTACAACTTGAAAAGAATTTGAAACTTGGAAACACTATTGACAAAGAACATGAAGACAGCGTTTAAAATGTGTTTGTGAACGAATAGTGGTTGCAATTTTATATTTATCAGAGCATAATTTGGCGTTCAGGGGCAGTAGCGATGCTTTATATAAACCGCACAACGGTAATTTCTCAGGTCTCATAGAATTACTTGCAAGATTTGACCCAATCATGAAACAACATTTGGATCGGTGCGTAGAATCAGCATCGCGTTCCTATTTATCTCATAGAATACAACGGCATCCGCTTTCAGAATACAAGATGAACTGATTTCTGCTTTGGCTAAAAAGGTTAGAAAACAAATAATAAATACAGTTCGGAAAGCTAAGTATTTCACAATTTTATTAGATTGCACTCCAAACGTAAGCCATCAAGAACAATTATCTGTTATTTTAAGATATGTTAATGTAGATAACTCTGAAAGTGATGTGAGTATACAAGAACGATTTATTTGTTTTGAAACAGTAAAAGACTCGACAGGAAAAGGGTTATCAGCCAAAACTGAAGGCATATTAGAAAAGGAGGAATTAGATTTAGGGAACTGTAGAGGACAGGGGTACGATAACGGAGCTCATATGAGAGGTTTATATAAAGGCGTGCAAGCACTTATCCTGCAAAAGAATTCCAAAGCACAGTATATGCTCTGCAGAAGTCACAATTTGAATTTAGTTCTTGGAGACATTTCAAAATCATCTTCTCTTGCAAATTCATTTTTAGGGACTTTACAAAGCATATATAATATTTTTGCAAGTTCTGTGATACGCTGGGATATATTAAAAGAGCATGTCAAACATCTTACTCCAAAACCACTGTCAGAAACGAGGTGGGAATGTCGCCTCGAAAGTGTGAAATCTGTGAGATGCCAAGTACCACAATTTTCTCTAGCTTTGAAATACCTTTATGAACATACCAGTGACACGAAAACGAAATCCGAAATCCAGTCAATCGAAAATAAACTTACTTCATTTGAATTTTTATTATTAAGTTTGGTCATTTGGTATGACATACTGAATGAAGTAAATATTTTGAGCAAGATATTTCAAAATTCAAATATAGATATCGGTACTGCAAATTCACATTTAAAAGGCCTTTTAATTTTTTTAACAGTATCGTGAATCGGGATTCAAATCTTCTTTAATAACTGCAAAGGAAATATCTGAAGAATTACAAGTGACATCTAAATTTAAGAATCAAAGAACTGGACGAAAAACAAAGCAATTTTGTTATGAAGAAACCGATCAGCCTATTTCATCAGGCGAAGAATATTTCAGAATTTAATATTTTCTAGTCGTAATCGATAGTGCGATTATTTCTTTTAAGAAAATATTCGAAATTTATCACGAACATGAGACATCATATGGTTTTTTATATAATTCGGATAATATTCAAAAACTGACTGAAAACGATCTTCTTAAATGTTGTAAAGACTTAAATACGACCTTGCAAGACGATATTGATTGCATTGATTTATTTAATGAAATCAAAATTTGTCGTCGAGTTTTGCCTTTCAGGATCACAATATTTACTGAAAAATAATTTATTTGAATTGTATCCAATTTTTGTTACTGTTCTGAAAATTATATTAACCTTATCAATTACGTCGCACCTGCAGAAAGATCTTTCTCAAGATTGAAAATAATAAAAAATTACTTGAGATCTAGCATTAGTCAAGAACGATTTACCTCCTTAGCCATTTTATCTATCGATTCCGAAATAGCCAAAAACTAAATTATGATGATATTATCAAAGAATTTGCTATAAAACATGTAAGAAAATGAAACAAAAATCACATATTTGACCTTATTCGATTAAGTCGCATACCAAATTGTATTTTATAAGTATATGAAGCAATTATTTTTCTTATTTGATTTATTAAAGATTTTTTTGTAATTGAAATGTTAATTTTATTAAAATAATTTAATTATTTATCATTTTCATGTAATCCTTACTAAACCAATTTGTGCTATGTAATAAATACCAAAATGCAATAAATTATTTTGTTGTACGAAATTTGTACAAGGCCCCCCCCCCCCAATACAACTCTGCACCGGTCCCCGCTTTTTTCGGGCCGGCCCTGGTGGACAATAACTTTAGAACCAGGTTTCCTGAAACCTGTGACAAAGAATTTCGCGTTCAGGTACAGTGTGAAAGATATTTCCAACTTTGATCTTTCAAAAAGGTTTTTTTTGAATGACTTAACACTCATCCCGTTAATAATAATAATAATAATAATGGGATGAGCGTTAAACGCAGTCTAGAGGCCTCATTTTAGGAGGGATGGGATCTGTTGGACGGGTGCAGAGAAGGGCAGCTAGATTGGTGAGGGTAACAAAAGAAAGGCTTCAATTTTGCAAATTGCAGTGGCTGGCAGAGACAGACTGAGTCAAAAATTCTTATTGATAGAATGTATCAGAGGTCAGAATGTAATACTGAAAATCAATCACACCGGCCTCCAGCCCACTGGGATTTCACCGGTAAGTCTTATGGCTAGTCCGCCTCTGGAGGCTGGAGAATAGGCACCTGCAAGAGGATCTGATTAAGGTGTTTTAAGGCAAGAAATGCTGATGGCATTTATCCTTTTGTTCAGACTACCCGCATGAGGGGTGGGACATAAATTCCCGCATGAGGGGGGGCATAAAGTGTAAAACTTTACACTACCCGCATGAGGGGGGGGGCATTAATTCAAATTGAGGAAGGATGGTTACAAGATAGATGTGCCGAAGTTTGTCTTCATCCAGCGGTGGTTGATTATTGGAGCAAACTTCCATCTGTTGTTGTGAAAGTGGGTAACTTGAATAAATTCAGGGAAGAACTAGATAAAAACTATTGGAGGGATGGACAGGTCATGTGAGAAGTTTTTGGGGTGGAGGAGGTGATGCTTTATAATTTGTTTTCTTGCATTATTTGTCACTACTAATACCTCAAAACAAAAATGCAGTCTATTTTATTACCGTTTGAAGAGATATGGGTTCGAATGCCGTCCTAGACTGGTGTTCAAGAGTCTTTTTAAGAGTCTCTTCAATCGAGACTGGTAGATCTCGGAAGAAAGGAGTAAGGTTTTCTCCACGTGTTAATTCCGGCGCTTTCAGCCAGCACAGTGTAAAATCTTCCAACGTGTGAGCACACACTTCTACAGACAAAATACACACGGCGTGTAGCCTTAGATGCTAATGCGTTATATAAATCATAATGCTTTATTGTGTAATGATTATATGACAGTAAATCAGTTCTTAACCATCGTTACTATGTGATTTTTTAATTCGCAGATACAAGATTGCTTCCCGAGCATTTCTTGAGAGATACTGGAGCAGGTAAGAACATGACAAAATCTTGTGTTCATTCATTTATACTAAAACTGCCTTAATTAATCGGTTACTTTTATGTTTTTATATTTTATTTCAGCTCGCCTTACTCGGCTTATCAAGCTACATGTCATATACAAGTTTTTTGACCTTGCAGACAGGTGAGTCGTTAACAGGAGTTCCAGTTAAATAATGAGGGCTAATCAAAAAGCTTGCATTTTTACTTGAATTTATGTACAGACACAAAATTTTAAGCATTTCTGTTACAATACAAACGTTCCTAGCAACAAATACGTATTTTCAATGGAACAGCGTTAACTTTTTCCAGTATTTTAGTGAAGCGTTAGCGAAATTATTGTACATCATAATATAATACTATTTACTTTAGCCATTGATCAGCCATTTAGAAGTTAAGAAATTAAGGTACCCATGAATCAGAGTAACAAGAACACGGATCAGCAACCGTATTATGCTCGATTTCCAAAGACGTATTTTCGTAGTTATTAAAATCTCCGTTTTACTCTCAGTTTCACCCACGCCCCATCCAAAACCCACTGATGTCCTAAAAGGTAGTCTCATCTTTCCAATTAACAGTAACTACTGGTAATATTAAAAAATAAATTTCCTGTATACTCCGGGACGAACAGTCAGAGGAGATCACAACACCATATTTAGCAGTCGTGGGCTTGAATCCCGATGACTCATATTATGTACTTATGCACGCTTTTACTTGACCACTCGGCTACGGCGGTCTTAAATCCTTTACCTTTCATTAGCACTCACCCCGTCTTTGCTAGCACTTCAGTTTCCTTCACTCTATTAGCTACAATACGTAACTATTTCGATTAAATTATTAATGAACTGCATTTCTAATGTAATAATAAATCACAATTCGATTAACATCACCACTGATGTCACGGTTAATCAACTTCCTTAAGATACTACTTTTGACAGCGGTATTTTAATAATGCAGTCTTTGTTACAACAAATACGTCCAAATTACTGATTCGCATACTAATTCTGAATCTGTTTTGTTTATTTGTAGCCGGACTAGTAACCCAAATGTAATCAGAGCGTTCAGACTGTCACTGTGTCTTACCATCGTCATTCATTGGATCGGATGCCTTTACTATCTCATCTCAGAGGTAGGGTGGATCAAATTACTTTTTCTGAGTTTCCTATGTAGAAAGTAGACTTATTAGAGCTAGCACTTATTTTAATAAATAGGTCACATAATTTTATTCATCATTTTCCTAACTCAGAAGAAATCTCGTAAGATAAGCCAAAGTTTGAAATTAACTTACAATTACAAATTCGATTTCAAATTACGGTTACTTTTAAGGCACATTGAAATTAATATACAGGTATTAATATATTCATATATTTTAGTTTAACTAAATTTAATTAAATTGTAATTTAAATGTCTTTAATGATTTTAAAACTGGTTGCATAGTTCATGAGGGCGAAAAATAACCATAGATAGCATTTAGGGAGTTTCCTAATTTATTATTTCTTTTCACTATATTCCTCTTTTATAATAGAGATTATTATTTATTATCTTCTATACATTAAAATAATTTTCCTCCTATTGATATTTATTCAGCCAATGGGAGAAGAGAGATGCGGGTTACGTGGTAATACGTAACACATACAAAAATACGTAACAGAAGCTTTGTTTTACTGTGGTAAAACAAGCTTCTGTTTAAGCGTGATCATGCTAGATAAACCTCGTGCATGCGCTTTGTTTATCTAACATGACCAGGCGATACCATTCTTGATTTCCATATGTAATGTATTTATGTATTCATAGCTAAGGAAGAGACACACAGTGTCAAAAGCTTCTGTAAGTATTTTATTTTATTTTATAAAAAGAAGCGAGCGCAGCGAAAACCCCTAGTTATTATTATTTGTTTTTGTTCGGTGAGCAGTCCCTGTGTTTTGCCCCAACATTGTGTGAGACCAATCTGATTATTATGTTCGTTGAGGTGTAAAGTTTGACTATTTCGGCTTACGGTATTTCCCACCGGTGGCGCCTGATGGCCCCGAAAAGTAAAGATGGAGAATTTCAGCGGCAGTAAGCGAGCGTCGTGTGTCTTATGGATTGGTGAAAGTCAGTCTGTCACCACTGCACAGCTACGTTTACAACGAGAATATGGAAAACAACCAACAGAGCGTAAAACTATTGCATTCTGGTATGCACATTTTGTTGCATTTTTTTTTTTTTTTTTTTTTTTTTTTAAATTTAATATAGCTGCAAGTTCCTCAAACAACAGTTTGTCATATCTTACGTAGAAAGTTAACAATGAACCACCATAGAGAAACTCAGAGCCAGAATTGTTGCAGCTGTTGCATATGTGGATGTCAACATTCTCATCCATGTGTGAGACCAGCTGCGATACAGATAGGGCGTCTTTCGCGTTACTATACTGAGCATTTATAAATTGTAAATTGTCAAAAAAAAATTAAGATTGCTATAATGAAATGCTTTGAATTATATCTTTATCCTTTTTCATTTCAAAGTTATACTTTCTTCTAATCAGGATCTAATTCAGAATCACCTTGTACAGCGTTTGTGGCGCCTAATTCATATCGTATCTTAACACTCGTATATGCAGTAGCGCATCTAACAGTGCCTATTTTAGGCAGTGCCTGTGGCAAGTGTTTCACTTTCGTATCCCTAGCGCCTGCCCTGCTCGTACTCGCATTTCTTAGATACTGTTGATTCTATGATTTTATAAATATTTCATATATACTGTTGATTCTACAATTTCATATATTTCATATTTCATTTTCTTAGATTTCATATATACTGTATGGGAATCACTCAGTGTTCAGAGTTGGGGCCCATACTGTTTTTAATACTTATCGGTAATACTGAAATGGACATAAAGTTTAATGTGTGTAAGCTTGTTGATAATACAAAATTGTGAAGTCAGGGTACTACCCCAACAAGACCTGGATAAATTAGGCAGATGGGCTGAAAAATGGTAATTAAGGTTCAGCATTGATACAATTAAGGTTTAACGTTAATAAATGCAAGATATTGCATTTGATAGCAGTGATTCCAGAATAATGTACAATTTGAATGGAACCAAACTCAAGGTAGTTGATATTGATATTTATTACTTAAAGCGGTGCCAGCCAACCAATGGAAACTCCGCTGTCAGTTACACATAATTTAGCAGTACTCTTATATACTCCCTCTCCTGTTTGCCCAAGTACAGGGAGGGAATAAACTTCCCATGACCAAAAAAGATTGATATGAACAAATTGAAAATAATGAAATTACATGAAAAATAAATATACATATAATTAAATTACATGAAAAATAAACATACATACAGGGTGTTTCAGTTAAACGTTTCAGAACTTCTAAGAGGGGTAGGGTACATCCTGACAACTTGAAATCATATAGCAATGTGGGGTCGGAAATGCTTTCCTGAAGCGGTGTTGTACACAGAAGCACCATAAAGAAAAGAGACCGTAAGTGAGAAATCGTTTTAATAATACATGAAAAGAAGCAAAAGGTACATGGATTAAAGTAAGTGTTCGAAGTTTCTTCCACGGGCTACAATGCACGCCTCACATCTCCGACGCATGGACATCCGAACATTCTGGAATACTCCAGGCAGCGTGTCCAGACACAGCAACCGGAGGATTATGCACCTCGTATTGCTTTCGCACAGTGGTACCTTGGAAAATGTGCTACAAATCCCCTTTTTCCTGCTGAAGTGTTGTTTTCCGATGAGGCATCCTTCACAAGGGAAGGAATTTTCAACACGCATAACGACCATATCTGGGCGGTCGAGAACCCGCATGCAATACGACGTCGTGCAGCACAGATTCGATTTTCGGTCAATGTATGGGCCGGTATTATGGGAGATCACCTCATCGGACCTTACCTGTTACCGTGTCGTCTAACCGGACCTATCTACTTGATCTTTCTGCAGCAAGTATTGCCACAACTTTTGAGAGATGAACAGATTTCTGCATCGACGCAACAGACAATGTGGTTCCAACACGATGGAGCCCCTGCCCATTATAGCGGAGATGTTCGTAACTACCTGGATGTCACATTTGGTCAACAGTGGATCGGACGTGGTGGTCCTGTGCGTTGGCCTGCTCGGTCACCCGACCTATCATGTCTTGATTTTTATTTCTGGGGTCATATGAAATCGCTAGTTTATGACACCCCTGTTGACAATGCTGAGGAGCTGGTTGCAAGAATCGCAGTAGCTGCCGAAGAAATTCGAAATTCGCCTGGAGTATTCCAGAATGTTCGGATGTTCATGCGTCGGAGATGTGAGGCGTGCATTGTAGCCCGTGGAAGAAACTTCGAACACTTACTTTAATCCATGTACCTTTTGCTTCTTTTCATGTATTATTAAAACGATTTCTCACTTACGGTCTCTTTTCTTTATGGTGCTTCTGTGTACAACACCGCTTCAGGAAAGCATTTCCGACCCCACATTGCTATATGATTTCGAGTTGTCAGGATGTACCCTACCCCTCTTAGAAGTTCTGAAACGTTTAACTGAAACACCCTGTATAATTAAATTTCAGACAAAGTCAAACTTCATTGGAAAGAGCTTCATCTGTTCACAGTCTGCTGGAAAGCCAGCAGCGCCAGGAGCTGGAGTTGCACTGGATATAGCAGACTCAAGCCTCTACGATTTCACAGAACTTTAGGTAATTCAGCACAAGGAGGTGGAGTTGCAGTGGATATAGCAGACTCAAGCCTCCACGATTTCACAGAACTCTTTTAAGTATGGGGGGGAAACCTGGAGGTAACTGTACAGCCCAACATGAAGTTCTCTGAGCAGTGCAGACAAGCTACTAGGCCAGTTCATAGGACTCTGTCAATGATACAGAAATTTTAACAGCAGGGACAACGGGTGATTATACCGTTATATAAGGCAGTAGGAAAATGTTGGGTCGCATTGTCAATACTGCATACAAGTTTGGAAAGTTCGTTTTAGGAAGGATGCAGCTCTGTTGGAATGGATAGAGAGAAGAGCAACAAGATTAGTCCGAGGCAAGAAAGGTATTCTTATCAAGAAACACTTGAGCTCTGTAAATTGCAGAGTTTGGAAGCTATGCATTTTCGAAGAGACCTGACTGAGGTGATAAACCAAATACGTATAGCATCCATTGCGTTTCACGGATGATATGCATAGTGGGACACAAATGAAATTGGAAAAGGATTGCTGCAGAACAGATGTGGAAATTTGTCATCAGCTAAAGAGTAATTGATTGTTGGAATAAATTTCCACCCGGTGGTGTGAAGTTTGTAGTTGAAAGAAGAGATGGGTAAAGGAAGGTTTTTTTTTTTTTTTAAATGTCTAATGCATCATTTTGCCAGTACCAATACATATTGGTACTGGCAAAATGATTAAGTGCAGACACCCGGTTTTTGGGTAGGTCCGAATACGGTTTCACTCCGATTGTACTGCTCCATGATGAAACTGAGTGATACCATGTGAACTTTTTATTTGTTCCGGATTTCTGTTGGATACATGCATACAAGAAATGTTCTGAACAAAAATTCATAAGTGTAAACGCACCTTTAATGTGACCTCCCAACCCCCGGAGAATCGTTGGTGCGAACGAAGAGCTCCTCTGAGGTCGACACTCTCTGAGCTAGACTAAAGCCAACTATGGCAACGTGTGGAAATGGAGTTTAGTGAGTTGGGATTTAAGCTGACACTAATAAAAATATGCCAATAATGTGCCATTAGTGACTAGTTAAATTCATGAAATGCCAAAAACAGCCTTTCGTTTGTTAGGTTAGGGATGACGGTTGGCTGCTTTTCTTCTGTCCAGTGGTCGAAAATTAAGGAAGGCAATGTACTATGCTGTAGCAAATGCAATTTGATATAAATTAATGCGTTTTATATAAAGTGGAATGTCAAAAACATAAGTTAAGATGCTTACGGTTTTTTTTTTTGTTTTTTTTAGCATGAAGGACTAGGTACAAACAATTGGGTATATACCAACGATCCCAAGAAGCAGTCATTTCCCAGGTAAGCCTGTGAGAATGACAAAATTAATCTTTACAATTAGTCTCCCCCCCACCAAAAAAAAGAAAGTGTTCTATAATTTAATATTTTTTTCCCTTTTCAATATTACTTTGATTTTTTTTTCTTTTATAAGCACTAGTTTTAATCATGTTCTGTTAAGTTTTGAAACTAATCTTGGAGCATAACAATTATATTTTCTTTTCTTCTTTTAGGAAATACATCGTGTGTCTATACTGGTCTGGAATGACCCTCACTACTATAGGAGACTGCAATCCTCCCGAGACAGATCTTGTGAGTATTGGACTCGCGTGTAACACAGTTGGATTATAATCCATCCTCCCAACACTGGGTGGAAAAGACCTGAGTGCGAATCCTGTCAATAATGCGAGGAATTTTGGTGGGTCTTTTTTCACAACGTGCCTGAGCTAGTCAGTCTCCGGCGAGGGTAGCATGGTTTTTTCTCCCGGAAACTTGGGTTTTTCGTCCAGCATATCGACCAAAGAACACGCGTAGTTTACAGATATATTAAATACGGCGCAATATGGCCTAAGTTGCTGATGCGCCTAAAACCATACAACAATTTGTATTTATACCTCACTTAAGACATGCATTATAGGAATATTTCTTTAAAAGTAATTACGACCTGTCAATTTTGCGTTACTGAAAGTTTAATGCTGTCTGCTTTTAGCATCTTTTAACTGTGAAAATGTTACCTTCATTCATTTTACTATTTCCTTTCAGAACGTTATAAAGTTCTATCAGATTTTCCTCCTAAGTTACTAAGCTCTGTAGCCCACATATTCGAAGTCTCCTCTCGTATGGGCATCCTTTGCCAATCTAATCAAGCGCGTTTTCCTGTCCTTGAATCTTTTCAATACGCTAGATGTCAATATTTAGGTGTGTAGTCCTCATACCCGGAGAGTATTCAACTTAGTCTTACAACTGATGGATCGAAACTCCCCTCCTCCAAATCCTTTTTTCCTCTACCATTTTTAATCCAGCCCCTCAAAGTGCCAAAGTTATTTTGGAGGTTTTAATTCACCAGTGTAAAACTTTGCATACTTCAATATTAAAATAACTGCCACTTATCTGATTATCCCTGAAGGACCACTGCTTAACACTGGTTGTTAACTAGTCTCTCCTCGTCTGCAAATTCTGACATCGCTGCCAACAGGAAATATAATTACCGCCGTGAAAAGCCATAAAATAATTCAAAAATCACTGATTTATGAATATCAAAACAGAAGCGGTCCTATCACCGACCTCCAATGCACGCGACTTCAAACTTAAACCATTCTGAAGAGAAACCATCAATTACAATCCTTTGCCTCCTTTTTGTCCAGTACGTTCCAGCGCTTGTATGGCAATTTTTCATGCTGAACCGAATCAAATATTTTTCTAAAATACAAATGCACAACGTAAAGGTTATTTTCTGAATTCAACGCAGGACTGAGTTGGATTCAGATAATAGTTTGTAAGGTTAGTTAAATAAGATTATCTCTCCCCTGTGCTGCGCCCTCTTAGGAATATCATTTCTGTCTAAGATGAACTTGTACTATATTAATCATAGCCTCCATGATTTTCTCTATACTGAAGTCAGAATGATCAGTTTGTAGTTATCTGTTTCGTTCTTAGAAACAAAACAACTTATTGTTTCTTGTTATCTTCCAAAATGTATTGAGTCATCTTACCCCTTCGAAGTAATACTTAATTCCAGAAGTCATATGATAAACTGCAGTACAAGTAAAAAGTAAGGCATGAATAGGACAAAAAAAGATGGGACGATAAAATGGGCCTAGAGTACTTCATTAGGGGTGTGACTATTCATCACAAGTTAAACAGACGACCTAGCTCACCCTTAACGATTCCTAAAACATGTAGAACGGATAGCGAGAGAAAACTGCAAAGGTACCCTTGATGAAGACTCGAGATACAGTTGACAGAACTGGTATAACTATAGGACCAACAATCATCAGAAAAATACTTCATAGAAGGGTCGCACAACTTCGTAATATCTCCCGGCAATTCATACCACCGTCTATCCGTGTAGAGAACAGAAACATCGAACATTACAGCAGAAGTAGAAGGTGATGTGTGTGGTGAATCACACACACAGTTCAGGCATTAGGTGCAGACACCCGATTTTTGGGTATGTCCGAGAACAGTTTCACTCCGACTGTACTGCTCCACGATGAAATTGAGTGATACCATTTGTTCGTCCTACATTCTGAACAATCCTGCCTTATCTACACTGTGGAAATTTTTTTAAGAGGGACCGTATTTGTAACACAACACTGTCACAAAGCACGGTGAGTACAACAGCAGTTTGAGGAGAATAACGAGGTGAATGTATCATTCTCGGTCTCACATCCAAATCTGAATCCAGCGGACACTTTGGGATATTTGAGAACCACAGCTGAGAACTGGAACAAGATTCCCTAGTTCAAGTGGAAAATTAGCCGAAGGCTTACGGGTGGGCTTTTTTCACTCCGTGGCTAAGTTAGTCGGTCTCAGGAGTAGATAGCAAGGTCCCCCCCCCCGAGAAACTGGGGTTTTCGCCCAGCACAAACAGACAAATCGACTAACATACGCAATCAACAGACATAAGACGCACAGCACGGCAGATGAATTTAATTAATCGGGTGGCCTAAATATAATAGTTTTTTTTTTTTTTTTTTTTTTTTTTTGGGAGAAACAGAGTAAGGTCTCCACATACCAAAAACTTTACTCTTATGAATTGTCCTCCACAGGGTTTTAATGTCATTAAAACCCATGGTGTCGTACTTGATATTAAAAAAATATTGTCTAGGTAGATGTTTTATTTTTTCATTTAGATTCCCAATAATACGTGATAGAGGACAGTTTATATATACGTGTATATGGATTGACGATACATCTGAGTCCAGTCAAGCTCTCATCATCATCATCAGCCATTTTCAATCCACTGCAGGATGAAGGCCTCTCCAGCAACTTTCCAGTTCCTTCTGTTTTGAGCACTGGCCATCCATTTACTACTCGAAAACTCATGAATTTCATCTATCCATCTCCGCCTTTGTCTTCCAGGTTTTCTTCTAGCTCCTCTTGGGTACCATTCTGTTATTTTCTTAGTCCATCTGTCATCATGTCTTCGAGCTATGTGTCCTGCCCAAGACCATTTTAGTTCTTTAGTTTTGATAAGAATGTCCTTTACTTGAGTTTGCTGCCTAATCCATGTGTTTCTCTTCTTATCTAACAGTCTGATTCCCAATATAATTCGTTCCATTCTTCGCTGTGTAGTTCTTAGCTTCTCTTCCATTCTTTTGGTGAGTGTCCAAGTTTCACTTCCATAAGTCATGGTGGGGAGTATACATTGATTCATTATTTTACGTTTCAGACAAACTGGGATATTGCTCTTCAGTATGTGACTATATTTCCTGAATGCTATCCATCCAAAATTTATTCTTCTCTTGACTTCCAGCCATTTATCATTATTACAGCTAATAACTTGTCCCAGATAAGTATATGACTCCACCTTTTCAATTACTGCTCCTTCAATCATTATTTCCCTTTCCGTGGCATACTTGTTCATCATTACTTTTGTTTTAGCCATATTCATCTTTAGTCCAAAATCCTTACTAACTGTGCATAACTGATTAAGATTTTCCTCTAATTCTTTGGGATCGTGGCTTATGACCACAATGTCATCTGCAAATCGTAAATGGTTTAGGTACTCTCCGTTCACATTGACTCCTTTCTGCGACCAGTCTAATCTTCTGAAAGTTTCCTCAAGGGCAGCAGTAAACAGCTTCGGAGATATTGTGTCTCCTTGTCGAACTCCTTTCTCGATTTTAAATTTGCTACTGTCTTTGTCTAGTCTAATAAAGGATGTAGCACTCTCATATATTTTCTTCAAAATCATAATATATGGAGTATCTATGCCTTGTCTTTCCAGTGCCCGAAACATTGCCTTATGCTGTATGGAGTCAAATGCCTTTTCATAATCCACAAATGCCAGGCATAATGGTGTTTTATATTCATTTGCTTTCTCCATTAGCTGTGATATTACGTGAAGGTGATCCATAGTTGAGAATCCTGTCCTAAAGCCAGCTTGCTCTTTCGGTTGATTCTCATCAAGTATTCTTTCTAATCTGTTAGTAATGACCCTTGTGAACAACTTGTAGATATGGGATAACAAGCTAATTGGTCTATAATTTCCAATTTCTGATTTATCTCCTTTCTTATGCAGCAAAAATATGATTGCATTATTCCACTGCTTAGGCATCACACCTTTTCTAATGCACTTTGTGAAGAGCCTTGCCAGTTTTTGTGTTATGTCTCTTCCTCCCAATTTTAACAACTCTACAGTAACTTCATCTTCCCCCGGGGCTTTCCGATTCTTCATTTTCTTCAATGCATGTTCTACCTCATCAGGAAGAATATCGGGTATGTCGTATGTGTTGCTACTTTGCAATCCATCTTCTCCACTGCTGGTATCATTCCCTCGCTCCTTGTATAATTCTCTATAGTAGTCTTCTGCTATTTGAATTATGCCTTCTCTGCTGTTTATAAGTACACCATCGCTATTCTTCAGTTTCAGTATCATTTGTCTTTCTGTATTACTGCTCATGGCTGCTGATTTAAATCCTTTGTTTTCCCTTAATGCTTGTTCTACTTTTCATAGTTAACTTTAATCTCATGATGCAATCCCTTAAGTGTACTTCCCTCAAAATAACTGGACATATTTCGTTTACTTTACTTGCCTTCGGCCTCAAAAGTTTTTCTAGTAAACAATATTTTGTAATTTTCATATTGTTGATTTCAAAGTGCTCAAGTTCAATAGTGCAGTATCTGTTCAATGCGAGACAGGGCCATGTAATGGTACCAGGGGACAGAAGAAGTGTTTGGTTTTGAATATCTCTTTTTATTTTAAATATGTTATAATCGCTTAGGAAATATTTTTGGGCACACTTCTGTGTTGAGACCTGGGTGCATCACATACAGTGCACCTCCCTTTTGCAAGGAATCCATTCAGTTCATCCTCTATATCAGCTAAGTATCAATGATCTTCTCGCATCCATTACATAAGGACATAATCTCATTTGCTCTTTTCTTCTTTGTACTGTGCCAGTGATTTTTCACACTGGGCCTTTGCGAGCCAAACCATTTTTGTGGTACTATTACATATCAACTAATAACATTTCTATGCTTCAGAGCGTTTTATCGCCGTATAACAGTCCCACGCCAGTGGAGTGCGGGCATATAACGAATCGGTGCAATGCACTGGAGCCTCAACCAAAGGGGCCTCTAAACGCTCCTAACGTTTTTATATTGCACCAATAAAATTAATCATAGCCCTCTTTCCTGAAATTGAAATTCCTACCCTTACCTTTTAACAGCGGGGACCTTACTCGTCATCCTTAGTACTCTGTGATCACTAACCTAGGATTCATAATTCATAAACCTATGGACAACAGAGCATCAGACTTCTTGACAGAAAACTAATTACGAAACATTAATAAAGGCACAAATTTAGAAATGGACAGTTGTATGTACTGAGCTTTTTTATTATTATATTTTATGTTTTGAAGACCTATTTTAAGTGTTTACTAGTTGATTTGTGTGTTAAGTGCCAAAGTAAATAAGGCTATGAGGGGTCAATAAGTGTATGTAAATTGCATGTATTATGTGATCTATTTATCTGTTTGCTGGACGAAATATCCGAGTTTCCAGGAGAAAAACTACGCAACCCTCACCCGAGATTTCAATAACACAAGCACGCTGTGAAAAAGGCCATAAAAATTCCTCAAGTCATTGACGAGATTCTGACTCAGGTCTTTTCCAACCAGTTTGAGAAGGGCAGTGTTCATTGACTAATGAATCCTATTTCATTTGTATTCTAGAATAGGTAGAAAACAGCGTAGAATGATTACTTAATCAGCAGAAAACGCTCTTAAAATTAATTCTTTAATCAGTATAAAATGCGCTTAGAATTAAAAATGAATTCTGTAAAACAGTATTTAAATTATTATTTTACAGGGGGCGACGATTATTTGAATTAACTGGGAAATTCGCCGATATAGAGTATCAATTTGCTCACATAATGGATCATTTTCAAAGGTCTTAAAATTAAGCGCTCATTTTTAAATGACCGAAATTGTTGATTTTCATACTCCGAAATTCGGCAGCCAAATTAGTATCATGAACACCATTTTTAATTTTTGAAGGATATCAGTTTTGCCACCGATGATGGACAGCACTACGCATTTCTGCAATACAAAGGGCAATGCGACGCAATACAGGATACGTTATGACACTCGGATACTTGATTACAAATATAAAGAGACTGCAGCAAGCAGAAACCTTGCTTTGCATTACCTCACTGAAATTTTATAGACTTTAAAAAGAATGACGCAATCACGGTACTGAATGTACAGTATTAGTATTGGTCAAGTTCAGTTGGGCAAGATTTCATGTACTGTTTGTTCACAATTTCACGTAAACAGAATACGAAACACCCATGCTATAAATTAAATTATAGTATAACTTCAAACGCTACTTATATTTCAAAAAAGGGTTATATCACCTGTTTTAAAGAAATAAGAACACGTCCCAATTTGGGTTTTTTATTTGCTAAATAAAATTAAATCCAGCTTCTCGTTAGCTGTTAAAATAGTTTCGATAGAGTAAAATAAAACTGAGAAATCTACAGTCCATGCGTGTAACGATCTTCTAGTTTCGTCATGGATTCAATGAAGAGTGATTTTTTTTTTTTTTTCTGATTTTTCAGGTTAAGATAATCCGACGTCACGCTGCATCTTGTTTCAAATAAAATAGTGAAACATAAATATGTTTAATATCTTAACGCCTATAGTTTTTTTTTTCCTTTTAGGAATACGTTTTCACTGGGCTTACTTTCCTAATTGGTGTCTTCCTGGTGGCTACTGTTGTTGGCAATGTGGGCAATATAATTTCCAACATGCATGCAACAAGGCAAGAATTTCAAGCGAGGTTAGTATTTCTTGGCTTATTCAATGTTTTAATTTAATTTAATTAACGTACTATCTCATATTCTGGGGGAGTGATTTTCGAACTTTTTATAGTGGTGAAAATCTCTCTCTCTCTCTCTATATATATATATATATATATATTTTTTTTTTTTTTTTTAATTGTTATTATTTAGCAACTTCGAGAAACAGTTCGAAATTTTTTTTAATTTTTTTAGTAATCACCCGTATAATATCTTTTATTGATATAAACTCGTCTCCCAGTTTTTTGATAAACTTCAGGTTTGGAAGCAACAAGTGTTGTCGAGTAAAAGTTCCCCGATGTCAGCTTCTATTGCTACTCTGATTTGTGGCAGTAGAAGCGAACGTTGGATTTGATTTGTAATTTGCATGTTCTCAACAAACTTGTGCATTCTTTTTGTTCCTGGTTTTCTTTCCGATCCTTTTTTTTTTATTTGTAAATAAACAAGCTTAAAATATTAATAGTTCCCAGAAGATATTAGGCTTACAATGTCCTCAGACATCATCATCGTGCCTAAAGAGTCTTTGCATGTTTTGAGGGAGTATGTGCAGCACAGTTCACTGAAAAGCAAATCTTATCTATATTTTCAAACTATCTAACAATACCAGGTGACAGCTCATAGCCAAGTATTAACGCTCTACAGGAGAAAACAAATTCGCAAAACAATGTTTGATATGGGTGGAGCGAATTTCCGAATGATGGTTACTGCTTTTTTAAATTAAATATTAACTCAGAGAGTAAGTTATAAATAGTTTTTCAAAACGTTACAATGTTTAATGCCGAATACAGTTTGGAGACATTCGTAATTAATAGCGATTTTCTGATACCAGATTTAGTAAGTTTGCAAGCGCTCGATAAACTTTAGATATAAAAAAATAGCTATGACGTTTTCAACACTAAAAAAATAATAAAAGTAACAATCTAGCAGACACATACCAAGCAAAATATATCACACTAGGTACATGTCATCTTATTCTTTTTCACAATAAAAACGTCTTTAGAGGGGTTAGTTGAAATTTTACTTCACGAAAAAGCGTTACGAAAAAAAGGTGGGGTAACGTAATATCCATGTTACGAGGATGGTAGAATATGAATTCACTGGAAATGTTACTGGTAGAATGAATTCGATTTATTATTATGGTTAAACAATTCACCTAATTGTTTAAACATAATAATAAAAACGAATCAAATTTCAACACAGGAGAAGTCCACATGCACATATATTATTATGATTAAACAATTGACCTAATTGCGTTTTTTTTTTTTTTTGATGAAAACCCCAAACACGAGAGGTATTAGAACCTATAGTACTTAGTACCGTGCTTGGGTTGGAGATTGAGAAGACGAAAGATGATATTTGTTGACATTAGACTTGAACTTCTGTAGACTGTAATTTTCAGGAAAGACATATGAAGGTTGTTCCAAAAAACGGCAGTTGAATGAATAAACCATGAAGATGAAAAGTTGGTTCTGTGAGTTTGAAGTTGGACAGTAAATGGATGTTCGCTGGTGGCGGCACATGTTCGGACTGTTTTGAAAGAGAGAGAGCGGGAATTATACAAGCCAATTCAGAAGAACAGTGCCCATGGAAGCATCAGTAGAAAAGACATGCAGCAGAAACAGTACATCTACGAGACAGCGAATGGAGAGAGACTGTTAGAGATGAGTCATGCATTAACCTAACTGCCCTCTTCTGAATGGAATCTAGAAGCCTGAGAGAGGTTTAGGGGTCACCGGCCCAGATGTGGGAACAACATTCCATGGTCGGACAGATTTGCGATTTGTACCGAGTGAACAACTGTTTGGAAGAAAAGTAACGCTGAGAGCGAAAGAGAAAACCAAGTTTTTTAGATGCAGAGGAAGCAATATTTGTAATGTGCTTGTGCCAAGAGATTAGAAGTCAGGGTAATCCCCAAAACAAATATATCATTTTGCCTAGAAATCGGAGTGTCACCAAAGATAAGCATAGGAGCAGAAGAATCCTTTTTGCGAGATATAAGACAAGGCTGAGTTTTAGAAAGATTTAAATCAACTAAGTTGTCTTTGCCCTACCGGAGAATTACCTAGAGATCGGCATTTAAGGAATTGGTAACGGATTTTCGAGAAGTTGAAGCTGATTGAGCAGGGCAAGGTTTCTCAAAATAGAAAGTGGAATGCCATGTGCTATCATCAGCAAAACTATGGATAGGATTTCCAGTCAATGGAAGAAGGTCTTTAATATACAAGAAAAAAAGAGTGGGGGAAATAACTAAACCTTGGGGGACACCAGCATTAGTGGAGAAGTTAGAAAACAGAGAGCCATCTACCATCACCCTCAGTGAGCGATCAGAGAGAAAACTGGATAACCAATTACAAAAAACAGTTGGCAAACCATAAGACAGAAGCTTGTTTAGAAGACCTTTATGCCAAACACGACCGAAAGCCTTTGAGATGTCAAGAGCAACTGCTTGCGTTTCACCGAACTTTTCCATTGAATTTGTCCATAAATGGGTAACATATGCCAGAATATCACCAGTGGATCGACACTGACGGAATCCATACTGGCGATCGTTGATCAGACGGAAGATTTCTAGGTAGTTTAAGAGTTGGCGATTAATTGATTTCTCCATTACTTTAGAAGGAGTAGAAGTAATTGCAATGGGACGATAATTGGATGGGAGAGACTTGTCACCCTTTTTAGGAGCTGGCTAGATATGAGAAAATTTCCAACCAGAAGGAAAAACACATTTGGAATAAGAAAGTGAAAAACGGCGGCAAAGAAGAGGGTAAGTTCAGGAGCACAGGTTTAGAGAACAAGTGGAGAAATACCATCAGAACCTCGAGCTTTCTTAGCATCAAGATTCTTCAAAATCCTTCTGACTTCCTTATGACGGAAGACCACAGGAAGCATTGAATGAAGCGTGCTGGGGATGGTGGGAGGTGTTTTACCAAGATCATTAATACACGAGTTGGAAGAAAAATGGCATGCTAGCAGGACAGCTTTATCCTTGGCTGAGTGACAACAGAACCATCTGGTTTTGACAGAGGTAAGAGCAGAGATGGGCAAAAATTGCGGCCAATAGCTTTGGCAAGAGACCAGAATGCTCGGCTACCATTAGGGCAAGAAGCAAGTTTTCAACTCTTAGCCTGTTCAAACTGTAGTTTGGACTGATTAATAACTGCTTTACAATTGTTGCGAGCTTCGGTGGAGGAAGAAAATGAACTGAAGAATTGGATACAAGCCAATTCTGATATGCAACGTTCTTCTCTTGAACAGCCTTAGCACATTTATTGGAAAACCAAGGTATAGATCAGCGATTTCCAAACTGGGAGGCGCGCCTCCTTGGGGATGCGCGAACTAGTGCAAAAGGTGGCGCGAAAAGTTTAACAGAAATGTAATTTTCATAACATAACATATATAAATAAAAAAATATATACATGAGTTTAATAAACAAAAGCAAACCTTCAAAAAAAATTGTTTCTGTTCCATCAAATGCATTGCTAGCGTCGTACCAAGTTTCTTACAGAATCGCGAAATGTAAAACACCACACACAATAGGAGAAACTAGTTTTGCCGAACTAGAAATTGCATAATTATGGATGTTTTACTTCAAGGGAGGCGCCGGGAAAATTTTACAGGTCAAGGAAGGCTTGGGCTCAGAAAGTTTGGGAAACGCTAGTATAGATAAAGGACGCGATTTTAAAGTGGAGTGTGGAATAACGGATTCTATTCCTACAAAAATAATTTCACTAACACGATCTGAGCAAACGTTGACATAAGAACTTTTGAAACAGTAATCCGACCAAGGAAAAGAAGAAAAGAAATCTCGCGGGTCATCCCGTTTTGTATTCTTGTAATGCCAAACAATACGAGGTTGGGAACAGCCATGAGATAAAGGCTCCACTGGAGAAGAGGGAATCACCAAGTTGTGACCTGAGGTGTCTAAAAAACCACTCACTTCGATCGTGTACTTAGAAGGGTTTTTTTTTTTATCGTATGATGTGAGCAATACACGAAGGAACCAGTTTTTTCCTGCTTCCTTCGTGTATCATGGCCGTGAGGTCCAACCGGAGATGCGGTACCATCGTAATATCCGAGCCCGGGGCGGGATTCGAACCCGCGACCTTTGGGTTGCCAGGCAGGCACTTGACCCACCCGGCTAGCCCGGTCGGCTTAGAAGGGTTGTTTGTGAGAAAAAGATGAAGCGTTTTGGTTGTATGGTTATGATTGTCCGATATTCCTGTAGGTAAATGATTGTTAGTTGTTTTGTTATTTAGTTTTTAGGAGCATTAGCAACTAAGGCCATGTTGCTCCGTATTTGGTGGTCACAGGCTCGAACCCCGGTCTAATCAAAAAGCGTGTGCTACGCACTGCTGGTCCTGCCCACTTGGGTACAGAGGCACCGTAGGTAAATGAACAATCTGTGCAAGGTCATTAATAATTGCAAAAGCCTCAGCATCTCGACCAGCTGGGTCGGTGTGACTAGAAAACTGAAGCCAACTGGATGAACATTGAAATCACCAAGGAAAATTACCTCACTGTTAGGAAAGTTGGACTGCAGAAAGTCAAGTTGCAAAGAGAGGAAAGTCAAAGAGCTGCAAGTGATTAGTGGAGTTGGGAGAACGGTAGAGACAACAGATGAATTCGACACAATGGGATAAAGAGATTTTAAGCCAGAGAAGATCGAAAAGAGGTGATTCCAAATTACCAAACCTCTGACAGGGCATATCGAAACGGACATATGCACGAATACCACCTTTGAGGCGAAAGGAATCATACAGCGAATAATTTGGGCAACTGAGATGAGCAGTAGCTTTATCAACCGATATCTGAGATTCTGTCAGAAAAAGCACATGGGGTTTGGCAGACTGCAAGCGAAAAAAAAAAAAAAAAAAAAAAAAACATGATAAGAGGATCACACAAAAAGTGCACACCCGATATGTGAACCTTCCCCGGACGGGACGCAGCCTCACGAGTGACTTTCTACTCAGCTGAATTCCAACCAGCCCAATGAGACCGCAGAGCTTTCTGTATATGCCAGCCATAATGGCAACCGGCGCTCTTGCTGGACCCATCTTTCTTTCCCCCTCCCTCGGCGGTAGGGGAGGAGGCAGGAGGCTATCCATCCTGACTCCTCCCCTACTCGCCAACCCAAGTTTCCTCATGGTGGGGCATGGGCATGCCCCAAGAGACACAGAACACGCGTGGAGAGGATTCAAGGAGAACCTCCCTCAGGAACCTGCTCACTACTAATCATCTAAAACCAGCGATCGCAAGAATAACCCCATGGAGATGCGGATCTTCCCATGATGAAGAGAACCACAGCCATTGCTAACAGACTAACAACGGACCTGACCAGTGTTCATAGCTGTAGGACAAATCTGGATACCAAACGCTACCAATGACAGAAGACCGACGAAGATAGAGAAACTCCAAGTTTCTGCCTCAACGGAGCCATATTGGCTCAAGGCTCTGCACTCTTTTGTGCAGTGCAATTCTTCCAGGGGAGGGAGGTGAGACTTCAGTCGTCACCTCCCTCCCCTGCCGGCTTGCTGTCTCCTCTCTTCCCTGCCACACCATTCCTTCCCTCTGGTGGGGCATGGGCATGCCTCACTGAATAATTGGGGGTCACCTACCCTATCGACCCTCTTCTTCCTATTTCACCCCCCAGCCTTCACTCTCCCCTCCCATCTCTTTCTCTTGCACAGTGTATAGCCCTACACATCCAAATTTAAAATACACCAAAAAAATTTCGCCCAACCTTTTAGGCACTTCAGAAACAGGCCTTCAGCGTCAAACCCCATATTAGCGCTTTAATGTAAGTGAATTAAAATCAACCGCGGTCGTTCCAATTTTATTTTAGGTCCTAGCCACTAAAATCCCAGGAAAGTAAGTGGCAGGTCCTGCCAGAGTACAATTGACTCAATGGTAACACCCGGCTAGCCTCCACGTGGCGAGGTATGGGCAACGTCGGGTCCCATTAGGGGCCTGGCGGCCAATAAGCCGGATAAACAATGGGCACAACATATAACACTACTCATGACCCACACACTTCTAAATCTCTGGCTTTGACAGGGTACTGTCACCGATACACAGAACATTCGCGGAGATGGGAGAAATCCCAGGAGCCGCTAGACCCTCAATATACCTCATACCCCACTGACTTATAATGGGGTCGTCTCCTCTATTGATCCCATTTCTTCTGTCTTTCTCCTCCCCCCTCCCCCAGTCTTCAGTCTCCTCTCCCTCTCTATCTGCTCGCCAGCGTATACCCCATAGGTCAAAATTTAACAGTTCCAAATTAAGTTCGCCCACATTTCAGTCTTTCAATCTAGCGTTAAACCTGGGTATTCAACCCACGCAAACGTATTTTTTTTTTAGGTCCTAGCCACTGAAATCTCAGGAAACTAGGTGGCAGGACCTGCCAGAGTAAACTACAGCTACTGGGTACCTGGTTTGCCTCCACGGAGCGAAGTGTGGGCAACGTCTCGCCTCAGCAGGGGTCTAGCGGCTAAATGGCCAGAGGAACAACGGTACGTGACATCACACACTTCAAGATCCATATACTTTTAAATCTCTGGCCTTTACAGTGAACTGTATCACACCACAATGTAAACTACGCGGAGATAGGGAAAACCCCTGGTGCCGTTTGACCCTAAACACACTTTACTGCAAGTGGAAATGGACATCGCTGAAATTAGAATTAAAACCACATATATTTATGAAATTAACCAGAAAGTGTTTGGGAGGTTTAGATCTTTTCGCAGATAAGCTTACTCTATTAGTTTGACAATTCATGGTGTATTCAATAGTAAGAAAGAGTGGGGGACATGCTGTATGAAATAATGAAATTTTTGGATATGGCGTACACATGGTAAGAATATACCCAGATCCTTGACATAAAAGCGGCCTCGACAATTCTCCCCGCATACCCACGACTCGGGCTCCCTCCAATCACTATCTGGCAGAGTAGAGGTAGCAAGATATACACTAGCTGATCCGGAAGCCTCCTAAAGAGTTAACAATAGGTTCGGTCCGATGTACTAACTAGCGGCCGGCCTGTGAACACCGTTTTAGAGCTGTACCCTCGAAATGTAAGGAAGATTGGATCTCGCCATGATGTTCATCATAACCTCAAAAGTCTTCAGTCGTACTGCATGATGGAAAAGATGAGGAAGGGTTGACCGGAACTTAGTTCTGAAGACTAAACATGGGTTTCACCACTTTGCTTATTGGAGGCACTTAAAGCCTCCAATAAGCAAAGTGGTGGTATTGCACCGGTTGATGAGTGTCATCTACCACCTAGTATTGCCTGGTAACACAGAGGGGCGGCATTCCTCCATGTTGTGTGGGCACCACACCTCGATCCCTGCTTACGTTGGTTCACACCTGGGTGATCACCCACAGTGTGCTTGCGCATAGAGGTTATACCGAGGATTACTAACAGTCCCACCATCGTGAAGGTGCAAGCAGACGATTTGGCTGTCACAGACCGTCCGGACCTCGCCGAAATTGGGTACACTTGACTTGGATGTCACCCGAATATCAGTTCCATCAGCGTTTTAGACTCCCAGGTAGCAAGTACAGCTTGTCTGGCATATCTGAGAGAATGTCTGCTGTGACAACCTCAAGGACCTATTGTTTATAACCTAATTGTTTAACCAAAAATACGCAAGATACAACATGCGGTTTATATGTTGTAAATGGTATAAAAGTGTATAATATGAGACAGATATAGTACGAGTTCCGTCGTTATGGAAAAATTTTCCTGTTGAAAGTATATACACTGCTCGACAAAATTAACAGAACCCGTACAAAACGTGGTGTAACTCGTAAAGCTTGCGATGAAGTGGGACAAAATTTGGTATGGTAGTGTACCATATAATAACGATGAAATGAGGAGACGGCGAGAAACGTCGGACAGGTAACGGAACGTTTTAGGAGCTGCATAAGAATTACCAAAAAGGTCCCATTACAGAAGTCGATAAAAGATGCTTTAAAATATGGTCACATGGCATCAGTACGACGTATGATTCCCTCCAACGGAATCATACCTAATAAGCAGGCCTGACAGCGGTGAATCATACTTGATATAAGGGTGTCTATAAGATTCTGCGGCAACAAATCCCATTCTTCCACCAGCGCTGACCTTAGTTCACCAAGGAGTTGGCTATCGGACCAACTCCTCGGTCAATTTCTTAATGTGTCACCACACTGCGTGAAACAATGTGCCACCTCCGCTTGCCACTGGCCTGCTTCAAGTCGTCCAACGGCCCGCCATATCAAAGAATCATCCAAACGACGGTGACTTGCCATCCTGAGTACTGGAGATGTGGCTATCCCACTGAGCAAGCCAAAAAATGGGAATGAAGTGATGTGGTCACAACCCTTGTTTTCATAGGCATGAATCATTTGCATAATGTGCGCCTCTGTAAGGTGGTAGATCGATTTCTATTGGATACATGATTTTGCATACCACAATGCCTATTATATCAACGTTCTGTTAATTTTGTCGAGCAGTGTATATGAAAACAACAGTAAAGTAAATGGACCCCAGTGTATGAGAGAATATCGTCAACGCAAGAAGCAGAAATTAGAAGTAAAATCCAGAGACTTCCCAACCGCCGTAAAAAAAAATGCAGCCCAATTTATGAAAGAATATCGCCAATGTAAGTTGTCGATATTCTTTCATTAATTTTGTGCTATGGACACGGACAAATTATAAACGTACCCGTCAATGTAGATACAATGGTTCATCAATTACATAGAGAATTAGATAATGATCATGCCATCAATGTACACTTTAAAAGAAAACTTGTAACATAAATATTTGTATCTAGAAAGGTGTGTCAAAAAAAAAAAACTGTTAAGGCATGGTTGCGATAATTGATAAATTCACCTTTATATAAAATTTATGGTATTAAGGTCACAGATGATTTTTCTCAATGATAAAAGCGAAGAAAAAAATCCACGGAATCACGGGATGAGACATTCGAACCAGCTGAACATGACGACGAATCGTTGTTAATACAACAGCAAACATCAGTATTGGTCAGAGGAAAAGTATTTGTGCATCGCACCGGGTCAGAGATCTTCCCAAACGAGGAGTTTACTATTTAATGAAAACGCGAAGAAACTTTCACTTCCGGATGAGATCGTGACACCATAACTGTTGTAATAATAATAAATAAAAAATCTGTATTTTTATTTATTACAATTATCATGATGTCACGATCTAAAGACGTTTTCAACGCCTCCCGGATTATGTATGTACCTGGTACACAATTTTTTTTAAAGATATTATATAAAATATATAATGATATAAAATATTATCAACGATAATTTTTTTTTTAAATTCAATGATATTAAAAGAAGGAGATCTGATGATTTACTTAAGAAGTACAGGGCAACGTTGGAAAAAATTGGGAGTTAGGATTAAATTTGAAAGTATGTGCAATTCCAACGTGCATGCACAACAGGGGGGGGGGGATACGTGTTGACCTTGTCAACCAATTCAGCCCTAGAGAGAATTGTGCAAATCTTATGGGGTAAAATTTTTCACAGCGCGGTCTGAGCTTGTTAACAGGGGAAACTGTTTTTCAGGGATGGGTTACACTTGACAAAAGAGGTGGAGGAATATTTGCTGATGCTAACGAGGCAGTGATAGACGGATCGGAAAACTGCTTGCTTGCTGGAATACACAGACTAATAGATCTGCAGAGGTGGAAGTGATTCTTGCACTGCTTCTACTGTAACAGTCTGGTGTACCAGAGTTGCCCCTGATCGTAATCGGCGAAAAATGGATTCTATACAACGGCTCATGCTTCTCACTATTACCAGAGCATGTCGGACAGTCAGCTCCCCTGCTTTGCAGGTGTTAGCTAGCTTTATGCCCCCTCTATTTGGAGGTCATTAAGAGAGGTCTGTATCACAAACTACGGAAGAGTATTCCAGTTGAGGTGTGTGGCATAGTACCAGATCTTGCTAATAACCCCAAAGAGGAAAAGAAAAGAATAATGTAAATACTGATTAGAACATGGCAGGAATCATGGGAAATCACCACTAAAGGGTTAATTACTAAAACATATTTCCCGTCGGTTACTTTCACTTGCCTTAATCCTCCTCCTGCTCCTCCTCCACCCTGGTATTCACCAGGCCTGCCACTTTCCTGTTAATTGGCCACGGTCCTTTTAAGGAAAAGCTAACTTCACTTGGAATGGAGGACAACCCTCTTTGCCCATGCGGAGACATCGAGAATTGGAGCTATATAATGTACAGTGCCCAAATTATGAAAACCACTGAGTGAGACTCATCACAACGATCCAAGAATTTCCGGAGAACAGGGAACACTTACTTATCATGGACGAGCAACAATACATAGCGTTTACAGAATTTTCCCAGTCTTTGACACTAGGAAAACTCTGCTACGGAACTAATCTTACTATTAGTTCTAATTAACTTACTATTATACTAATCTTAATCCCAAGATAACATGCTGCTAAAACCAACCTCGTTAAAGATCCTTTCCTTACCTCGACTAACCCTATTTCCCTGTACTCTCAAAGAAACTATCTCCGACAACCAAAAAACTCCTCATGAGGTAGGACCTACTGGTTGATACTACACCTGTAACGTGCGATTGATTTGCAAACCCCATGTGTGTAGGATTTCCAGCTGGCACTAAACTTCTAGTGCGTGATCGTTAAGATGAACTTCTAACTCCTTCCGGGGTAGGATAAACTGCTAACCCTTCAGGACAGGATTAATAACCGCCATATGGGCAAAATGGAGATCACCTGGGAGCGCCTGTCTCCCAGAGCCTACCTTAGGCCCAGGCAAACTAAGCATGTCCCTAGGGCCCGTACTTTGAGGGGGTCCGTAAATGGCAATGGACACAGCCAAAATCGGTAATATCCAGTAGTGTAACGACGAGCATGAGTGCTCGTGTTCCTTATAAATTTTTTTGCAAATAAAATATACTTTCAAATTGTAATGTAGCTTCTAGTCAAAATGCGCGTGTCGCCGATATGTTCAGATTTGTATATACTGTATTTCCTTAAAAATATATGCAGATTTATTTGCCTTACATTTTTATATTGATTGTGTAATCCTAATTTTCCGAGTGTCCTATGCCCTATTTTTTTTTACTATTAAAGTAGGGCGCTTCATAATAAACATTTTTACAGGGGCCCCAAAAAAAAAAAAAAAAAAACTTTTGCCTAGGGCTCGCATATCCTAAAGTTAGGCCCTGCTGTCTCCCACCAAACAAAACAAAACAAAAAAAAAAAAAAAAAACACACACACACACATCTCTAATGTTTTTTTTTTTTTTTTTTTTTTTTTTTTAACATTGCCTCCGTCCGGAAAGTTCAGGCACCATGGTAGAGACCAGCCAGAGAATGATCGGCAGCTTGGTTCATCTCCCAGTGGTGGTGGCGGGCAACGTAGAGTCCCACTACGGCCAAGAGCAGCCAGAACACAACCCAACACAAACACAATACTATACATACACTGCACATATTTCTGGAATTTACAGAGTTCTGTATACCATACAAGAGCACTGATGGCGTAGTTGTGGAAAATCACCGGTGACGCTTTACCTAAACCTATGCTTCGATTGGAACATGCAGCAGCCTGGGAAGCAAGGTGTCAGGAATTTCAAGTCTTGCTGTAGATCGTCATGGAACAAATAAATACGTGGGCTGCATCAGGGGGAGTAAGAGTAAGTACATGTATATTTGCATGTACACTAAAGCTAGGAGCGCCGTAAATAAATTTAATGAATTTGAAGTATTGATTGAGTCAACGAATGCAGACATTGTAGGAATATTTGAGGAATCACTCACACATAAGTGATGTTGAATTTGAATATGGGGAGTACAATGTATAGAGGAAGGACAGACAAGACGGGGGAATCATATTCTTAGTTAAGAAGCATGTTTAATCTAAAGCAGTGCATCAAGTCGACATGGGTGGCCAATGCAATGTTGAGTCAGTTTGGTGTGACATACTCATTGGGAAAACGAAAATGAGGAGTGTACTATGGGCCTAATGACTGTGTTCAGTATACCAAACAACTATAAAAAGAAATAGCATAGGCAAGTAAATCAGAATGCCTTATAATGGGAGATTTTAACTTTCCAGATGTTGACTAGAATTAGGTGGTTGGTCACTCGCACACTAGAAAAAATTTTGGGGATTTACTGGATGACTGTTTTCTACAGCAGCATTTAGAGAGGCAACAGAAGGAAGCAATATTCTTGATCTGTTAAATCAGCAGAGATTGATTCTTCATGCATTAAAGATGTGCAAGTAAAATATTTACTTGGTAGAAAATGAAAACAGTATACTAATGTGGAATTTACTTAAAGACATAACTACTGTCGAGAGTAAAGGGAAAAGTTTTTGCTTTCCTAAGGGTGACTACAGTGGTCTCACACAGTTTTAAACTCTATGCAACGGGATCAACTGATGATGTTACCAACAACAAATTATAAATGGGAAGCAGTCAGGAAAGTAATCATAGAAGCTACTAGGCATTTCATACCAACAAAGAAATACTATTCAATGTTAGACCAAATGGGTGTCGATGAACTGATGAAACTGGTGGAAGAGAAGAAAAGTGCATGGGATGCACATAAATTACCAGGTGATACAGAAGCCAATAGCAGATATAAAGTACTATACTCTGCAATGAAATCAAAAAGGAGATTAGGTAAGCTAAGACAGATTGCGAGAAGTCTCCAGCAAAGATCAGCAGCAAAGCCTTCTTTTTTTTAAACATATTAACAGTAGAAAGAAGGGGCTGAATCACATTGGGTCACTTGATGTCAGTGGTTTAACTGTTGATGACCCTACTCAGGTTGCTATAAACTGAATATGTAAGAGCATTTTACATCTACATTCACACACGAGAAATTCTTTAGGAAAGCGGATGCCACAAGTTTTTCGAACTCTCATGGGGGAGCTAAGTGATTTTGTGATAACTGAAGGGATGTTCTTGTTGTTGTTATTTGGTTTTTAGGAGCATTAGCAACTAAGGCCATATTGCTCCGGGGATATGCAGTTGTCATTCCCTGACCTTTCCGCATCCTCCGTATTTGGTAGCTCACGGGCTCGAACCCCGGTCTAATCAAGAAGCATGTGCTAAGCACTGCTGCTCCTGCCCACCCGGCTACGGAGGCGCCCTAACTGAAGGGAAAGTGGAAGAGAAATTGTTGACGTTAAACATAAAAAAGGTGCCTTGGGTGGATGGGATCTATCCAATTATATTAAGGGAGGCAGCAAAGGGGATAAGCAAACCTTCGGTCATAATTATGAGAGCATATTCGGATTCAGGGGAGGTTCCTGTGAACTGAAAATGTGCGAATGTATCTCCAATTCACAAGGGAGGGATCAAAAATCTGTTAGATTAACAGATTTTTGTTCTGTACCAGAGAAAATTATGGATTACAGGAGTAATGCAGGACCATCTAAACAGGAATGCAATTATACTGCAGTTACAGCATGAATTTTTAAGGTGCTGTCTTGTCTGACTAATATGAATGGATATTGTGATGCAATAACAAAGGAGAGGATGCAAAAAAAAAAAAAAAAAAAATTGATATTATATACTTGAATTTCAGGAAGGCTTTTGATACTGTTGCACATAAAAGACTGCTGTACAACCTGAAATGTGGTGGTGGTAGTAGTAGTAGTGGCATGTGATGTAAGAAAGCAAGTGTATGAGCTTATGCAGCATCAGCCAAAAAAAAAAAAAAAAAAAAAAAATCACACCATTCCCTCCAAATGCCTGTCCAGTTCCTCCTTAAATTTATTCAACCCATCAACTTCCACAATGACAGATGGAAGTTTGTTCCAGCAATTAACGACCCGCTGGCTAAAGGCAAATTTCCGCACATCTATTCTGCTTCTGTCTTTTCTTAATTTGAATTTATGCCCCCTTAGTTTCGTAATCTGAGCAAGTCGAAGGATCCCATCAGAATTCAGCGTGCTCAACCCATTCAAGGCCTTATACACCTCAATCAGATCACCGCGCAGGTGCCTAGTCTCCAGCCACTGCAATTTGCAGAACTTAAGCCTCTCTTGGTAAGATGATCCCTTCATTCCCCTCACCAATCTTGTTGCCCTTCTCTGTACACGCTCAAGCAAATCTACATCCTTCCTAAAATGAGGCCTCCAGACCTGTACGCAGTACTCAAGGCGTGGCCTCACCATTGCCTTATACAGAGGGACAATCACCTCCTTTTCCCTGCTAGCAAAATTCCTATATATCATTGACAAAACCCCATGACCTGCCCTGGCAGCCTGTCTGCATTGCTCAGAAAACTTCATATCTGCCTGCACAATTACTCCCAGATCTTTTTCACTTTCTACCACCTTAAGTGTAGTACCACACAGTTGGTACTTTTCTCTCGGGTTACTTCTACCCATATGCAGTACTTTGCATTTGTCAAGGTTAAACTTCAGTTGCCTCTCCTTGGCCCATCTGCCCAAATTATCTATATCCTGTTGCAGTAGCACACTGTCATTAACAACCCTGCCAACCTTTTGTATCATCTGCAAACTTTGACACTAAGCCTGATATACCTTCATCAATATCATTGATAAATATACGAAACAACAGTGGACCCAACACCGAACCCTGTGGGACTCCACTAATAACATTAGTCCACGAAGAGCAGCACCCATTGATTACCACCCTCTGTCTTCTCCCACTCAACCATCCTTTTATCCATTGTAGCAACTTACCCTTAATACCATTCTGCTCCAATTTGTACAATAGTCTTTCATGTGCAACAGTGTCAAAAGCTTTCCTGAAATCCAAATAGATGATATCAAAATTATTTTTTGCATCCAGTTCCTTTGTAACCACATCATAATAACCAATCAAATTTGTCAGACAAGACTTTCCCTTAACAAACCCATGCTGTGTCTGAATTATTGCTGCAGTCTTGTCTAGATGATCCTGCAATGCATCTTTAACCAGTGACTCCATTATTTTACCCGGAACAGAAGTCAAACTAACTGGTCTGTAATTACTCGTGTCACCCTTCGATCCCCCTTTATGAATCGGGGATACATTTGCACATCTCCAGTCCGTGGGAACCTCCACTGAGTCCAAGGATGTTGTAATAATTATGGCTAAGGGTTTGCTTAGTTGCTTTGCCCCCTCCTTTAATATAACTGGATAGATCCCATCCACCCCAGGTGCTTTTCTTATGTTTAACTTCAACAATTTCTCCTCCACTTAGCTCTCAGTTATTACAAAATCAAGGTTAAACTTCAGTTATCGAAGGTTATCAAACATAAAATTTGATAACCTTCTGCCCAAACCTTAATAATTCCTCATGTGTGAATGTAGATGCAAAATAGTCATTCAGTTTGTTTGCTATCTGAGCAGGATCATCAACAGTCGAACCATCAATGTCAAGTGGACCAATCAGCTTCATCCCCTTTCTTTCAGGAAGGGGATGAAGCCTTGGATACCCCAGCACAGGAGGTCAAAGGTAAAAACTCAAAAATACAACTGTCCCAGAAGGAAATCAATAATAAGTAACGGCCATTTTTAACGTTAATGGCATCGAAAATAATCGCAAATCATAAAAATTAGATTTTCATTTAGCATTGCGCTATTCCTTGTGAGACAGTCCCAAACAAAAAAAAAAAGGTGCCAACGCACTCACCACCACTTCTTCTAACTAAGGGACGTATTTTCACTAAAGGGGGGGGGGGGGGTCTAGAAATCACAAATGTAAAGATAAAACCCAGAGAACTAAAAATCACGTCAACACAGAATCCAATAGTCATGAGGTAGAGGAAGGAAATGCCGTAGAAGGAAGAAAGGGACAGTTGTTCCTTCAACTCACACACAAAATCTCATATATTCCTCGAATAGGCAACGCTTCCCCAGTAGAGAAGACTGTTGTTACCCATTCGAGGAAACTCAGCTCCTTCAACTCACACACAAAGCTCATATATTCCTCGAATAGGCACCGCTTCCCCAGTGGAGAAGACTGTTGTTACCTATTCGAGGAAACTCCGGACACCATCAAGCTACCCCTGGTGCCGTTTCAGGGCTATTTGGCCCCTCTTCGGTGAGTAGGTACCCGAGCGATGCAATGATGACAAAACAGTTATGAAGTATAACTCCACAATATGAGAGATGCCTGATGGTGTATAATATAAATTAATTCGAAGTAGTGCAATATCATGGCAACTCGTTATGAAGATATCCACAATATGAGATTTAACTTAAATAATGCCGCCTTTGCATATTTGTGTTAATTCAGAGTTTAGCTGCGTACTAATATGATGCGTTTGCACTAACTTGTACGATCCACCACTGCCCAACAAATAAGTCCGAGAAGCATATCCTGTTCCGTGATATAACAGCGTGCAATGAAACTCTGCACAAGAAATTATGAACACTTTTATAACATTATAATCAATCTAAAATAGATATATCTTTCTTTTTCGACATAATAACCAGAATATTGGGAACATAATCCTGATTTATATTTTTCTCCTCTGAAAGGATGGATCAAATCAAGTTGTATTTGACACATCGAAAGGTGCCGTCCTCCCTCCAGATCAAAGTAAAGAAATGGGCAGAGTATTCTTGGTCCAGGTAAGACATCATTTTTTAGGTATTTAGAATTATTCTAATATGAAAATTTATTGATGCAGTAATGCGTTTCAGTTCTCAGTCGTTTTAATCTAACGGTTGCAAACACACTTACTCGCCTTAGGAGTAATTGCAGTCGGACAGGTTTTCTGAATAGTGCAGACAGGGTGCTATAACAGGTCAATTCATGGGGGTCTGTTAATGTACAGGAATTTTACCATCGAAACATTGAGCAGATTATTCCTTTGTATAAAGCAAAGGCTAGACCTCGTCATGAATACTGCAAACAGGTTCGGAAACATCAACGTTGGAAAGAGATGGACCTGTTAAAAGTAGTATATAAAAGAGCAACAAGATTAGTTATAAGCACATAAAGGTATTTTCTTACCAGAAGTGGCTTGATTTCTGTAAGGTACAATGCTTGGAAATAGAGTATCAAGTGGTGACTTGATTGAAACCTTTACAGCTTTAAGAAATGAGTTTTTCAGATGGCATATGCAGAGTAAGCAAAATTTGTAATGTGCTTATGTCAAGTGATTAGAAGTCGGGTATAGATATATGATCTTGCCTAGATCTTGGCCATATAGATATGTAAAGTGTCAAGTGTAATGAGGGTCAAACGGCACAAGGGGTTTCCCCCATCTCCGCGTTGTTTTCATTGTGGGTGAACCAGTTCGCTGGGAAATGCCAGAGATTTAAAAGTGTATGGATATTGTATATATGTAGTGTCATGTACCGTTGTTCATCTGGTCGTTTAGCCGCTGTACCCCTACTGAGGCCCAACGTTGCCCCACTTTCGCCCCGTGGAAGCAGACCAGGAAACACCAGTAGACTAAGATTTACTCTGGCAGGTCCTGCCGCTTAATTTACTGAGATTTCGGCGGCTAGGACCTAAAAGAAAAAAAAGAAGAAAAAAAAACATTTTAACATAATTTGTGTTTATCTTTGATTTCTTGCCTAGAAATCAAAGATAAACACAATCTGGATTTACCAAGACGCGCTGGCGCAGTTGCTTCAGGATCTGAAGGTCGCGGAGGCTCACAGAATTACTATTAGTCGAGGGACTTCCGCGACCTTGGGGCATCTAGGTGAGTAATTTTTAGATGCAATTTGCTGTGCATTTTGATATGATATGTTGGCATTTAAAGAGTAGTGGTCGCAAGTTTCGCGTAGTATTCAAGTTCATATAACAAAATCCCGCGAACACAAGACTATGTTCCCTTCTGCTGAAGCTAGATTCGTACAAATCCAGTGACTTGTTCGGGTATCAGAGTGCCACGGCCATTGAACCTACTGTTTCTGTTGGGCACAGTATTGTCATGTACAAGTGGTAGAGTGATAGCTCGCGATCGATCTATGCGGCAATGACTGACCTAAATTCAGTGAGCCTATCACTGAATTAGGTTTCTTGTGCCCCAGAATGTTTCTGTTTGTAGCATTAGTATATCCATGCAGTGAAAGGAAACCACAGGCTTTTGCTGAACCGGACAAACAAAAACAAAAAAAAAAAAAAAAAAAAGAAAGAAAGAAAACGGTAGATAGACAAGAAAACGGTGGGCAAACAAAGAAAACAACAAAACGGTAGATAAGAAAATACAATTTATGCACTTCCCTCCTCATGTAATTAACTATCCAGATAACCTATGATTTTGTTCAAACTGTCAGCTCAACTATCTGCGGAGGCAACTTGTTTCAGCAGTCAACAACTCCCTGCCTAAAAGAAAACTTCCAACAATCTGGTCTAAACCTCTTTTTTCAGTAAATTGAATTTATGGCTCTTTGTTCTGTAATTCTTTATAACAGTGAATTTTCCGCCTTCATTCATTTTACTAACCCCTCTCAGAGCCTTATAAACGTCAATCAGGTACCCTCTAAGGTAGTGTGTTTCCCCAACTTTTTCAGTCACAGAACACTTTATCTCACAATATATTCACGGAACACTTTTCATCTCGCAATATATTTGCGGGACACCTACAAAACACAAGTTTAGCGGGAGCCAAAGAACTGTCTGCTAATATTTTGTTACATACGACGCACATCAGGAGCATCCTCATTTCCAACACATATAAAGCCGAAATTCAAATAATTGTCATCATACTTTCGTTTTGGTGTTTTATTCGTTGGTTCCTGTTTCTTCACTTCGGATTTTTGGGGAACAAAAGGCTGCGATTGTTCATCTTCACTTTGAAGTGTTACAATATTGTGTCCGTTTTCATCGACCACAGTTGCAATACTAGAAGTACTTGCTTCTCGTTTTAAAGTTCCTTTTTTCAACCACAAATTCATGATCATTTAGTTTAATAATAACTAGGGGGCTTTTCCCCCTGCTCATTGCGCTCGCTTCTTTTGATAAAATAAAATACTTACAGATGCTTTCGACTCTGCGTGTGTCTTCCTCAACTATGAATACGTTACGATAGATATATAATATCGGTTTAGATGCACCATAGAAAACTCTTAAAGAAAAACTACGATCGTAGTGTGAAAGGCATAATTTCATCTGTACCTCATATTGTGCTCATCCTTCGCAACGAGTTACCAAGTATTGCACTACCTCGAATAAGTAACGCTTCACTAATAGAGAAGACTATTGTCACTTATTCTCGGTGAGCACCACCTCCACCACGGCACCGTTTCAAAGCTAGTTGGCTTTTCATCGGTGGGTGCCTTTCACACTACTTGAAGAGTTGTCTATGGTGTATCTACACCGATATTATATAGAATCTTAAACTCTTAAGATATTACGCCTTGTTGCATTTAGTTTATTTAAATAAATACGTTACATATGGAAATCAAGAATGGTACCGAGTGGTCAAGTTAGATAAACACAGTGCGTGACCACGCTTAATTAGAGGCCTGTTTTACCACAGTAAAACAAGCTTCTGTTACATATTTTAGTATTTTTACGTATTACCACGTAACCAGCTGAATAAATTTACATTGGCTGAATAAATATCACTAGGAGGAAAATTATTTTAATGTATAGAAAGATACTTCGAAATACTGATAATTATCAAAAAAAATTTATACAAGGTAAGTTTAGTTATGATATCGGTAGCTTCCCCCTCTCCTTCCACCCATGTACCCCAAACTAAATAGCATAGGAATAACATATTATATCACTACACTGCTACTTTTTTCGTAGATGGAACGCATACTTCTCTATGCAAAAGCCCGCCAAAATAAAGTGTTCAGCGGTCTATTTGATTATTAATCTATGCCAGTATGTTAATAACTGAAAAAAAAATAATGTTAAAAATTATAATGATACAAAAGTGGTGTACGCTACAAACATGCAAAATTTATTTATTTTATTTTTTTAATTATTAATTACGATTTTTCACGGAAATTGTGTTCCACGGAACACAATTTGGTAAAACGCTGCTCTAAGGTGCCTGGTTGTCAAGCTTTTTGTAGCCCATTTTACTGTAGTAGCTGGCATTTTACTTGCCAGAAGGAATCGGTTGTGCTCAATTAGTTGATCCTTAGATGAACGTAATAAGCATGAAGGCTCCGTACCGTGTATTGGGGATCTGCTGTGCAGATGCCATTGCTTGGCGGGTGGCGCCTACACATAATAAATAAATAAAAATGGATTGAGGATCTAAGATAACACATCGCTTTGTAGCTTTGTCCAATTTCCAATGGATTCGTTTGTACCACCTCTTCTGGCTGATGCTTATTCAGTCAGTGAAAGTACATGGATTTTTTCGATGAACCTCAAGAATTCTAATGAGGGATGATTCGAATGGAGTTAAGTTCGGTAACAGAAGGCCGTGTTTGAGTCATGAAGGATAAAATTTATGCAACCAAGGTGGGTTGTTGATTTAAGACGCCTTTAGAAAGTGGATTGCCTTGTAACTCAGAATTACGTTCAAGAAGGTTGTTAATCGTTGTTGTCACCAATTTGGTTTAAAGCATGGATAAACTAGATAACGGTTCTCGTTGCCTGAAGAAGAGAAACAGTGACCACTATGCTGCCAAACTATTTAAGTGTTTCTATTTAACTGTTCCTTTAATTGCAACGTTTTCAACTAAACAGATTTATTCTTTCACGTGGTAGATAAGTAATGCTTTCATTCCCATACTGTAGTATTCCTATTTTAAAGCAGGTGCTACCTTGACAAAGGCTGACAGAATTCCTAAATCCTTACTGGCAACCATGAGCTGAGCAGAATTGTAAGTGGGAAGTAAGATAGAACTCTGATCTTAGGAGGGAAAAACCTTGATTTACTTGTTATATGTGTATTCCTTCTTGAAAAATAACTACTTTGATGAATGAATAATCACGGTGCATGCAGTAGTTCTGAGAATTCTGAAGTACACTTGCAACACTTCAATTATTATAACAAGATTGAGACTTGATAAATAAATTATACAAATAAATGATCCTTGTATTTTCGGGAACACATCCGAAAACAGTCGTCCCAACAGCACAGAACTCATATTTTGAGAGCAAAATGTTTATACCACATTTCATCCAAGAGTCTTCTGCATTTACTCACATACTTAGTATATCTATTTTAGAGAAGAAAATCAAGGTTAAAATCCTGATTCGACATAATTTTCCTGTGGTCACTAAATGCAAAAATTCCAACAAGGAAACGATATAGGCAGACATTTGTACTGCCGTCCAACTTCAGTAAATCATGTTTGTGTTATTCCCTCTTGACCTTTCCTCTTCCCAGGTAATAAACATGCCGGACCTCATCAAAAATGTAGTTTTATTGCTAGTTTAACGCTAAAAGCAGCATCATTACCATAATCTCGGGAAACGTTAAAATAAGCATTATTTGTGGTTTATTCTCTTGTATTTTCCTTATTACTCCACAAAAGGATCTAGAAGACACCATTCCAGGATTGCAGGAAAGGCAACCTCTGTAAATGTGCAGCAAGCTTTTCTAAAATTCTTACTAAAAAAGATTATACCATGTGAAACTGTGAAGGGGCTGCAATCAGTTTAAGTGAACCAGATTAGGATGCATGACAGCTACATTTGCCTTAAACAGAATCGTTCGCGAATGACTATATATATATAAAAAATAAATAAATAAAAAAGATGATCAATGAACAGAACAAAAGATTCAGTGCGAAAGTTGAATTAGAGTATAAATAAATGTTATCTCACCTGGATGTATCACGTAATTTCCCGCATCTCAAAATTGTTTACATTCCATCATTGAGATTACTTTAACATTTGATTACTTTAACATTGAGATTTTTGTCAAATACGAATGCTGTTCGGCATATATCGCAAGTTATTACGTTAAACTTGGACAGATTAATGTTTTAATCAGCTAACTGCGTCACATCAAGTGGTGAATGCATAATAATTTGATTTCAACAGCCTATTACCATTTCAATTTCAATTTCAGCAGCTCTCTTTCTTAACATGCTATTACATGTGGTGTTTGATTGTTGTACAGAACTCAAGCAGTCGACGAAACCGAATTACTTGGCATGTTACCAGAACGTCTACGAGCCGAAATTGCCATCCACGTCCACCTGGATATTCTTCGTAAGGTAAGTGATCTAAAAGGATTCTTGGATACGTTTAATGAGTAATTTAGCAAGGCTCTGTGTTTATATATAATAGTTTTTCGGCTTTTAAATGAGCGCTGCTTACTGAATACCGAGGGCAATGTACTTAAATAGAATGGCTGTTCAAGATATGCTGAAAATGATTATTTTAAATTAAAAACAGTTATCACTAACATTCCAAGTTCTAATATAATCAAGTATTCATCTACAGTAATTTATAAGCTTGACGTAGCCCAGTGGTCAGAAGCGAGAGTGCATAGCACGCGTTCCTTGAGTGGACCGGGGTTCAAGCCCGTGACTACTAAATACGATAAATATTTGTATTGAAGATTTATTGTAAACTCTACTGACTTGGTTGTCGTACCGGAGTATAAATTTATTTTAAAAATAATAATAAATTCGCTGCAACAAGTGTCGGACTCTTAGGTATCCGCGCATGTACAGACGCAATCGTAAATTATATCTGCTTTCAAGTTGCCAACAAATGTATTATGGACATACACCAATGAACTAAAACATTATGACCAGCGAGTCGTTATGCAAATCGAAGCAACACTCAGTATCAAGTGTCTAAAAAAGTGGTGTAGCGCAACTCAGTAAAGGAGTTCAGTATCAGGTGTTTTTTATACCGTGTCCCGACACGCGCACATACTGAGCTCCGTTAATCAGTGTTACTCTTATTCTTCAGACGGGAAAGGCAGCGGACTTAAGCGAGTTTGACAAAGACCAAATTGTAATGGCCAGACGACTGGGTCAGAGCATAACCGAAACGACACGGCTGATGTCGTTTCGGTTATGCTCTGACCCATTTCTCAATGGTATTCATTGAGAAACGTCTAAGATCGTGTGGCTGTGATCGTCTAGGATCGACATTATATTGCTGTCGTCTAGGATCGACATTATATTTCTGTCGAGGCTTCAAACCAAATACAATAGCGCGGTGGTCGCTATTCACAAGGTTTGGAATAACATCCCAGTCAGATAGAATTTCATCTATTTTAACCGTGGTAAGAGTGACATCTATGTTTGATTCGCCATTCACAGTAGAGAATGTGAACGGCTTGTGAGACAAGTTTTGCACACTTAAGTTGTAGGATGAAATTAAATCCTCCAGAGCTAATCCTCTAGGGTCGGTAAAACCGCTGTGCCAGAAGTTGGATCTGGCATTTAAATCCGCTGTTATTAAAGATTTTTAGAAGCGAAATTAGTACATATATTGTCCAAACGATGGAGAGTCAATTGTATGTCTTCACTAGGCGGACAGTAAACAGATGCAAAGTAAAAATTTATGAAAGGTGTAGAAATCATTAAACAGGTCACAGTGTTCGTGCACAAACCTGTAATGTTGGTAACAACCAGATCATTATTTATAACAACTATGGCACTTTTTGGAGGTTTGTCAAGCGAATGAATAATTCTTGCTGAGGTGGGAAAACCCATAACTTTGTGGGCCCCACCCCCTACCTGCGAAGAATGAAAGGGTTCCTGTATGCAAATAATATCAAAATTATTTTCAAATGCTGTTATTCTAATCTCATCCATTGCCACTCTGCAGCACTGATCATTTATCTGAAGAACTTTTATCCCCTCATATATAATATTACCTAAAATTGGATTCTTATCGGCCAACGCTGTTGCTGAATTTGAACCATTATCACTCATGTTTGGTTCTCCTGTCCGTAAAGTTGTACTGCTTTTAAGTATTCTGGACACTTGGCATCCCTTACAGAATGATTGCAATCTCTACCACGTCTCTTGTTGATACATTTTGGAGAGTCTTCTTTATGAGGACAATCTCCGTAGACATGACCACCCTCTGCACAGTGTCCATAAGAAACTGCCTTATGCGAGCAAACTTGTGCCGAGTGGCCATACCCAAACAACGGAAACACTTGCTTACAATTGTAAACTTACGGATTCTGTGAGATGTAAATCCTAGATAGATTCTATCGCTATCTAAAATATACCGCATCATGCGAGGACTGAATCCAACCATCCAATTAACCACCTTTACACCCGATCCAGAACTAAATCTGAAAGTCACCTCGTCTTTAACTTCATCCTGCGAGAAGCCATAGTCTTTTAAGTTTTTAATGAAGAGATCATCAAGTATTTCCTCCTTAGCATATTCATGAGGGATACCATATATTAACACTGTTGGATCAGATAACCGAGGTTTCTCCATTGTAAGACCTATATCTTTCAAAGCAGAATAGATCCTATTAATATCCACCGAATTTGTGGTCTCCACAAGGATCCCCCTATTCCTAAGGAGACGGATACCTTTTACTTTCATCTTCTTGTGGTCACGCTTAATGACTTGTGTCACCTTCTGCTTTATATCCTGACTCGAACTCAAGAAAGAGTCCTCAGTAGGCCTAAAAATCAGATTCTGGGGATTGAAACCTCCAGCAGGAACATCCGGAGGTAGATCCAGCATTACTTATAAATCCGAGATATCAAACCAAATCCCGAATAGGCAGCGCCACAAACTGGATGGTCGAGCTTTCGCTTGCCGCCTGAAATACTATAAACAAACACAACAGAGTGTTCATAAACTGGGGCAGTCATCGCTATAATGAACACGTGACAGTCCTCAAATGCTTCTGGTGTGGCCGCTTCGGACACACTACCCACACATGCGCCCAAACGCAACCAACACGTGGGCAATGTGCTGAAGTAAGACACGAATTTAAAACATATCCTAAGAGAGAGAGAGAGTATCCACCAACATGTGCAAACTGCAAGGCGCATAAAATCCAGGCAGACCATTCAATCCGTGACCACTCATCATAAAGGCCAAGGGAGTATACCAAACAACACGCCCTAAACAGTATAACCAACTAAAAGTTCAGTTCACACAGCTCAACGCGCAAAGGTCTAGGGCGGTTGCCGCCCAGTTGGTAAAAAAGGCCAACGAAGAAAATGTCGACATTATGCTAGTGCAAGAGGATACCCCCTGCAATACAAGATCGTGCATAGCGATGCTGAAATCCCCGTGGGCAACCATCCTAATTAGAAATCCGGATTGCACAGTAACCAAACTGTCAAACGACTTCCTCCCCTAGGCTTCGCGTGCCCACATAGTCACCGCACTAGGGGAATGTTACGCTGTCTCAATATACGTCGGGGGAAGATATCCTACCAATTATTAACTACCTGTGACCATGCACACAGAATTCCCGAACGCCAAAATAATTGTAGACGCAGACGTAAACTGCCGCTCACCGGCATGGTATAGCGAAACCCCAGGACGGAGAGGCGTTGTGAACGGGCAGCGTCTGGAAGAGTATCTCACAAACAGTTGCTATAATATACTTAACCAGCCAAACAACCTCCCAACATTCTCCAGCACTATGTGGGAGACAACAATTGATGTCACCCTTTCCACAAAATCTGTGACTGATCACATTACAGCCTGGACAGTAACGGAAAATTGGACAACATCGGCCCACAGAACAATAACCTTCTAACTAAACCTGAACAATCTTAGTAGCCTGCAAAGATTCTTCCCATCAAATACAGCAAAAGTATTTAACTCACTACACATAGATGCCGAAAAACTGTGTGAGGATGCAGCATTCCGGAAAGAGATCTTCCAGAATTCGTACAGACTTGCCGAAATATGAATCGGCTGCAAAGTACCAAAGAATTGTGAATAAACGTGAAACTTTCTGCTTTAAGAACAATAATAATTTGTTGACTCGAAAAATATACCTTCTGTAACAGTTATGTAAATATGTAAGTTATATATGGGATTATGTATTAGTGAATTATAAATATATGATTTGTATAATGTATGTACACAATCATTAATGTATAAATACTGTATATATTAAACATAAAATGTGTATATAATATTTCGGGACGATACTACGTGTTCAGTATATGTAACCCACTGCACGTAGTATCTCGTACCCTGATATGTACTTAGCACCCTCCTGGCACTTTGCCGTCCAGGGGTGGTTTCCTTATGGAAATAAACAGATAATAATAATAATAATAATAATAATAATAATAATAATAATAATAATAATAAAAAGCGAACAATAGCCAGAAGCACAACTCCCAGACAAATACAGCACAGATACGCCATAAGTAAAGCAGACTGGCCCAAATTCCAACAAACCCTACGGGTGGCTGCCCACACATTCAACACAGAAGAGACAACCCCAGGCCAACACCAAGCAAAACTGGTAAGACTTATCACAGAAGCGGCGGACAAATCCATCAAAAGAAAGAAACCATCTCCGGGGGCGGTACCCTGGTAGAATCCTGAGCTCCAGCAACTAAAGCAGGTAGCAAACACCTGTCGGAAATAATTCCAGCGGGCTAGACGTGATTGGGCGCCTCCGTAGCCAGGTGGGAAGGAGCAGCAGTGCGCAGCACACGCTTCTTGATTAGACCGGGGTTCGAGCCCGTCACCACCAAATACGGAGGATGCGGAAAGGTTAGTGATGACCACTGCATATTCACGGAGCAATATGGCCTTAGTTGCTAATGCCCCTAAAAACCAAATAACAAACAAACATAGATGTGATTGACCTATCGCAGAAGTAGAGGCACTTCGGGAACGATACCGTACTAAAAGGAATCAATACACAGCAAAAATCAGAGAAAGAAAACAGCGTACATGGGAGCACCTAGTTTCCAAGCCAGGAAATGATGACCCCTGGGGAGTGGTCTATCGGGTGACTACAAACAGGCTCCCCAGAGGCGAGGTAGTCCTAGCAACGAGGAAACCGCAAGGGTGGGGGGGTAACAAAGATGTGGCACGAAACAGTCAACAATATTTTGGATGCTATGTTCCTGGAGCACATTGATCCCACCACGCCAGAACAAGTACTGCTCTGCCAACAGAACAGCACATACACAACCCAGCAAATTGAGGAACCTTTCACCAAGACTGAGCTGGAGATCGCGGCGGCCAAGCTGAGAAACAAAAAGTCCCCAGGGGAAGATCTCCTAGAGCCAGAGATCATCAAGAAAGCAATGAACACCATCCAGGAGGAAATATTGAAACTATACAACAAATGCCTCAAAGAAGGCTACTTCCCGCGCGGTTGGAGGGTGGCGACGCTCCGGCTAATCTTGAATCCCACGAAGAGGCAGGACCTCCCAGGGTCCTATTGCCCGATAGCGCTCCTGACATTTCTCAGCAAGCTTCTTGACCATCTCCTGCGAAACAGGATAGAGAAGCACTATAGAAACGAAGGCCTAGAGTCACCCAAACAATTTGGATTTCGAAAAGGATAATCCACCACCGATGCCCAACGCAGCATCATCAACGCTGCAAATTCTTTCTTGCTATCGCGGTTGACTTTGCCGGGGCGTTTGACAGCCTCTGGTGGCCAAGCGTCCTCAGCAGGCTCCGTGAGGCCAAACTTCCAAGTAATCTATACAATTGCATCAGCAGTTACCTGTGCGACAGATCTGTAAAAGTCACTGCTCCTTACTGTACAATAACCACACGCATCTACAGAGGATGCCCACTTCTCTGGAACGTGGTCCTGGACGGATTCCTCAACCTCGGAAATGCAGTCGCCCAGGCGTATGTGGATGACCTTGTCCTGACGCTGGCGGAAAACTCCAGGGCACAGCTGGAAAACACAGCGCAGCAAACACAGCGCTCGCCACTCTACAACAATGGGCTGACGAAAATAACCTGAAGATATCATCCACTAAGGCAAGCTCGATCCTACTTCGTGGAACCCTGGACACCAGGAGACCCCCTCCCCCCAACTAAAAGTACAAGGAACCACCGTCAAGCTGACCACAGAAATTAAATTTCTCGGGGTTATCCTTGATAGAAACCTATCCTTCAACCCCCCCCCCACCTTAACTATATCAGAAACAAAATCAGAAATTACTCGTCACTATTTGCAAGAATCCCCCGCAAGGACTGGAGCATAAAGAAGAAAAAACCCTTGCTCTTCTTCACAAAACTGTCTCCCTGCCATTTTACACGCTGTTGATTACAAAACATTATAAAATGTAGAGTGAATATTATGTTGGGAGGTATGTGCTGTGAAGTAAAAATAATTATTTTATATATTATTAGTTAAGCATTTAGTAATTAATCGGTAACAAGATAATTAGTTATCACAAAAAAAAAAAAAAAAAGATTCAATAGATTTAAAAAAATAATAATCTAACGCGCCCGAAATGTAACGCACTGCGTACATTAAGTAACTTCTTTCTCTCCTTAAATCTCTAGTTAAAGCAATTTAGTTAAATATGTTATATATCGTTATGCTTAAATTACGTGTTGTAAAACTTGGAATACGCTGACCGATAACCAAGTACCAAAACAGAATCCTGTTAGCAAGAAGAAAAAACAAGTTAATTAATGTACGCAGTGTGTTACACTTCAGGCGCGTTAGTAAATAATAATAATTCATGATTTATAACCAAACAAAACAAAGAAAAAAGGGCAAACAGCAACGACTTTTAAGAGGAGCCGAGAGCATTTCGTTTCCGCGCATTCGCCACATTGCTCGCTCATTCATTCCTCCAAACAGAGCGTGGCAACAAACATGGTATCCAGTGCTTCAGCTAAAATACCCGTTAAATGGGGATAGTCTATATGATATTAAGAAAAACAATATATATATATATATATAAATAACAAACTCTTGGAGGTTTTACCGAAAAGGAGAAGAGGGTTAGAAAAATGTGTTAGAAACAAGTGTATGTAAAAAGATAATAAGAAATAAATAATGAAATCATTTTAATTACGAAACACAGTTAATATTATTAACTGCGTTTCAATTACATACAGTTTACAATTACACACACAAGTACACCTCACACAGTTAAAGTTAAATATTTAATATTTGGCGCTAGTAAAACTATACACATCCATTCATTTGTAATAAAAAATAAATAAATATATATTTTTTGGGTTTTTTCACTTGTTTTAAGATCGAAGACATGGATGGTTTTGAAACTGGAACCTAAAAACTTAATCGAACCTAACGCAACACTAGGAAAAATGACAATCTCCATCAAATATAATGGGCTTCACGCTGTTTTCTCTAGGATATTTTCACGTTGTTTTCTCTAGCACCAGGATATAGGCCCAACAAATCTCACTTATATATGGTCCTGCCATCTCATGATGGCAGGACCATATATAAGTGAGATTTGTTGGACTAAGTAACCGTTTTCCATTACCTACCTAGTTCCAGTAATTCTTGATCCGCTGCAATATTTCTTTTTTTTTGTTATGCTTTAACAACGGTGGTGTTTCGATCGGAGCTTAGGCTACATTCAGTTTACTTTCAAGGGGGGGGATTTCAAATAAACTGTTTATTAACACACGTAGTAATAATATTTTGCTGTCTTCGCATACACGGCATTAACTCATAAGTATTTTCTCTTTAAAGGTGAGGATCTTCGAGCAGTGTGAACACAACTTCTTGAGTGAGCTGGTTCTGAAGTTACGTTCCCAAATATATTCTCCTGGAGATTACATTTGTAAGGCGGGAGAAACAGGTAAAAAGAATTTCGAAAATCTCTTTAAAAAAATAAAGTGGGAAGTTGATGGTAACTGGCCATGTAATTCGGTTTTCAAGTTAATGGTTTATACCGAGTGTGTTAGTACTATATTTTATATTGTATGCATCACAAGGAAGAAAGATTTATAATACAGAGTGTATTATTATCATTATTATTTATTTATTATTATTTTTTTTTCATTGCATGCTTCACAAGGAAGGGAGATGTATATTATCAACCACGGGAAAGTGGAGGTGAGTTTTCTTCAGCTTATTAACAATGTTCCCACGCTATCAAACCAGTAATAGATAGTAAAGCTCTTGATTAGAACATATCTAATTAATCTAAATACCAAATCTAGTATCTTTTATCCCAAACAATTCACTACTATTTTAATCTAACAAGTAATTCTAAATGTTTATTCAGTTTGTCTTCTAACTTTTTTTTGTATTGTGTACAAAGTTTAATTGTACGCACAGTATATAAGGGCCAAAGCCTCGTGGACTGAAAATTTTCAATCTAAAATGTACAAGCCAGTGCTTTGCATGGTTTGCAAATAGCTGAAATGTCTAAAGCAAACACACTTTGCACGTGTTTCCACGACAGAGTTTGTATGACACTTGGTATCATTAAAGAACATCTCATAATTGTGAATTCTTTCAGAACGAACTGCCTTACGTTGATATCTCGAATAAGCAACATTTCCCTAATAGAGAAGTCGATTGTTACTCTCACAGTTGAGCGCTACCAACTAGGCGGCACCATTTCAGCAACACCTATCCTCTCATCGTTGAGTGAGTAAGCACCCAAATTACAAATGCTGACAACCCACTTGTGATTCATTTCCACAATACGAGATATAGAGAGGGAGAGAAAGAGGTGCCAAAAGGTGTAAGTTTAAACTCATATTTAAGGGAGCTTCACACTGTGAAAATTTCATACTAATATATGAGTTAGAACAATAAAAATTAAACGCTGCAAGACAGTGGCATCCCAGAAACGATGCCGTCTCGAATACGTAACACTTCCCCAATAGACTTCTGTATTGGGAGTGTACAGATACGTACAGAAAGAGGGTATTCCGACATGTGGGGAAAAAATTTAATTGCTGTCCTAACTAACTCAGCCAGAGAATAGAAAACAAAAACTAATAAAAGCTTCTTGCGTCACTAACAGGATTCGAACCCAAGCGAAGCTGGATAAAGAGAATGATGACTACAACCACTATGCCATCTGCAGCGACACGTGGGATCTGTACAAAGAGTTCATGTGGCTTTCAGGCTTGAGGCTTTTATTTTACAACACCAGTGTTTTCCAACCTATGGTCCGTTAAACTTATGAAAGAGATTCTCGGGATTTCACCGTGAACTAGGGCCCTTTTTTTGCAGTAGGCAACAATCCTTAAAAGTATGAGAAATGATATGCTTAACAACCAAGCGTATACTACAAACAATCAGTGGCCAAAAAGATTAGAAACCATTTGAGACTGGCATCAACAAATAATTAAATGAGCGGTAGGCAATTTTATTTTATAAGTTGTTGCATGGTAGCCGAGTGGTCAGGAGCGGGAGTGCAGTAACACACGCTCTTTGAGTAGACCGAGGTTCAAACCCCTGACTGCTAAATACGGTCGATCTGCCGACCAGCGTGGTAGATTATAGTCCATTTCCCTCAGCATGAATTGTTGAGGAGGCTTCCATCCTGCAGCGGGTTGATAATGGCTGCACTTTACCCCTTTTTTTTTTTTTTTATGATCACAAGTTCCTTAGTATCAAAGTAAATACTATTCGCTTTCCTGGGGCTTCTTAGTCGACCCGGTCACCAAGAAAACAGGTGATCGTTCTGATTTTTTAGAAAGGTGTTAGACACATTTTACATTGAGAAAACAAAGAAAATCACTGGTGTGTCGATAATAACTATCTCAAAAATATACGAGTGGAAGACGACAGAAAAATACAGCTCTAAAGGGAAGCAAGTCGGTACTCCAAGAACGAGACCATAGGAATTTAAAGCGAATTATACGTCAGAATAGAAAATCCAGCGTGCAGCAAATATCTGAAAAATTCAATTTAGGCAAAGAAAGACCCATTTCCACCAGAAATATGCGCGGGGTTAAGAATGTGGGATTTGGCAGTCGTTGTGGCTACTCGAAAGCCACTTCATTCTGTAAAAAATCGAAAAATTCGACTGGAATGGACCACCAACGGCAAGACTGAACTGAGGAACAATGAGAAAAGATCATGTGGTTTGATGAATCTCGATTTACACTTTTTTCTTTTTTTTTTGCACCAATCGTGGGGGTAGAAGTATGGGGAGAACTTCATGAAGCATTGCATCCAGAATGTCTCGTGTCTGCCACTCAATAGGCTGTAGGTGGCATTATGCTATGGGAGATGTTCTGTTGATATAGACCGGATCCACCCATACAGTCAGAAAGTCGCGTTACCTCCAATGAACACCTTTCTGTTGTATCAGACCAATTTCACCCTGCAATGCTTCATTCTAACGCAACCTGAGCTGGATTCTTTCAAGAGGAAAATGCAATTATCTACCGTGCAAAAAATGTATTTGAATAGTTGCAGAAACATTCCCAAGATTTCAAATATCCTGCCTAATTCTCCAGATCTGAATCCAATCGAGAATGTCTGGGATACGCTGGAAAGGGAAGTTCAACTTCGCAGTTCTCTACCGACCACAATACAGAAGCTGACAAATATCCTGATGGAAGGATGGGCAAATATGGGCCTAGACTTCCTAAGATACCTAGTGGAATCCCTGACTGTAATTCGGGAAAAGGTGGTTATACGAGATACTGAATAAGAGTTTCTAATTTTTTGGCCAGTGATTGTATGCTATGGTTTCTGTCTCCAATATGAAAGTGATCCTATCTGAAGAAAGGTTGAGAAACACAGCCCTGATCTTGACTATGTCTATTTCACTTACTGCACCATCTCACATATTGTGGACATATCTCGTCACTAGGCTATTCGGGCCTTTACAATGCTTATCTGCCCTCTAATGAGATCCTAAAGAGGATGAAAACCTGGGTCTAGGTAGACCTGTCAACCAGGAACTAAACTGTAATTGTGAGTTTGACCACATTAACTTCAAAAGGACCGAGTCTGGCTACTGGCATGCATTTTAAATAAAAAAACAATATAAGTCTCTATTGGAGCAGTGCCTTTTATTTATAATGAAATACTAAGGCAACTTGTGGTGAAGTGCCTCCTCAATATGGGATCGATACATAAAGAGCAAACCTAGCATAGCTATGTACAGAAAGAGGCTAAGCCCGACGTGTACAATACCTTTATATAGCTTTCATAGCCTGATGCCTCTGCCCTAGACTTAACTATGTAAAACAGTTCATGATAATTAATTACATTCCCATAACAGTTAAAACACACCCAAACGCATCACTGACCCAACAACAACTTGCACGACACTTTGCACCCACACACTCTGGATCAAATGCCTCACTGTTTCTCCTATGAAATAGGTGCCCGGATCATTAACGCAAAGGCAAAATTCTGATTCGTCATACCATATCACAGCTTTCCAATCAACAGTCCAGATTTCATGGCTTTTAGCCCATATTAGTTGAGCTTTTTTACGCGCAGCTTAATACTGGTGATCCAGTATTAAGCTGCGTACTCCAGATATCCATGTTGTTCAATTCTCTTCACAATGGTCTCTCAAAAATCTCAGAAGCGATTCTTGGTTAACTGTTTGCAACAGTTCTTGTCTTGTCTGAATCGTTTTTCATTTATTAGACGAGATATTTGTTGCTCATCACGATCACTTTAATATTAGTATTAGTAATGGCCACATGGTGTAAGGAAACCGATTGCTTATGCTGCACCAGCCAAAAAATAATAATAATAACAATAAAAATAAAATAACAAAAAATAAATTAATAAAAATAAAATAATAATAAGAAAAACAAATTAATAATAATAAGAGAAAAAAAAATGGATAACCTACGCATTTCCCTCCTCCCTTAGGTAATTCCAGCTGATCTTTGAATTTCCCCAGACTGTCAGCCACTACCACCCATGTAGGTAACTTATTCCAGTAATTTATAACTCGCTGCAATAAGAATAAAATAAAACTTCCTGCAAGTCAGTCTAAACAACTCCCCCCCCCGTAACCTGAAATTATGGCTCCTAGTTCTATAATCATATATAACTGTGAAAATTTCGTCTTTATTCATTTTGCTTATGCCTCTAGGAGCCTTAAACACCTCAAATAAAGTCTCCTCTAAGGTGCCTAGTTTCCAAGCTCTGCAACCACATATTCGAAGTATTTCCTCGTATGGACGCCCTTTTGCCGATCTCACCAGGCGAGTTACCCGTCTTTGAACCCTTTCAAGAAGAACAATGTCTTTCTTTAGGTGCGGTCTCCATACATGAACAGTAGTCTTATATAATGGGATTATAACGTCCTTATCTCTACTAGCGATTGCCCGATAAATCAATGATAGGACACCATGGGCCCTCCTTGCAGCCAGTCTACAATGCTCGGAGAACTTCATATCTGACCGTATCGTAATACCCAAGTCCCTTTCCTCCACTACCGGCTTTAGTTCAACTCCGCCAAGTGTATAAGTTATTTTGGGGTTCCCCAGGTGCAATACCTTACAATTTGCTGGATTAAAGCATAGCTGCCATTTCTCTGACCATCTCTGAAGTCTATCTAGGTCATTCTGCTTGGAGACAATCATTAACTACTCTACCAATCTTTACATCATCTGCAAATTTAGACATCAATTTCCCATTGTTGTCATTTATGAAAATCAACAATGGTCCTAATACTGGTCCTTGGGGAACCCCACTTCTTACATCAATCCAATCTGAGGAATAACCATTTATCACAACCCTCTGCCTCCTGCCCTGAAACCACCCTGCTATTAATCTAAGGATTTTTCCTGTGATTCCAGCTTATAAAGTAACCGCTCATGTGGGGACTGAGTAAAATGCTTTGCTGAAATCCAAAAAAACAACGTCAAAATTATTCCCTAAGTCCAGCTCTTGAGTTACCCTGTCAAAATAGCTAACCAGATTAGTTAAACATAATTTTCCCTTTACAAAACCATGCTCTTCTATCTAAATGATCCTGAATTCCACCCTTGATCATAGACTTCATGATTTTCCCTACTACTGAAGTTATACTGACCGGCCGGCAATTTCCCACTTCACTCTTAGAACCGCCCTTGTATATTGGAGATAAATTGCCACTTTTCCAATCCAACGGAATCACTCCCGAGTCCAGTGATGCTCTCATAATTAGCCTCAATGTACTGGCCTGCCGCCTCACTTAAGATTATAGGGTAAATGCTATCAACCCCAAGAGCCTTACTGGCCTATAGCCTCGAAAGTTTTTTCATTAAATAAATGTTTTAAATTTCGACATCATTAATTACATTTTTTTCAACTTCACTCCCAGAATTTCGCATTGACGTGAAGGGTTTTTCTTCTGTAAATATCGATGCAATGTAACTGTTGAGTTCATCTGCAACTTCAGCTGGGGTATCTAATACTATCCCACGTCGTCTATTACATAAGGGTCCGATCTGGTTTGTCCTTCTCTTCTTTGCATTTATATATGTGAAGAATCCCCCCCTCTTTGCTCTCTTTGCAAAGAGGGGGGGGTCCTTTTCAGTAGCATTATTACAGATCAATTTGTAGCTGTTATAGGCTTCAGTACTTTTTATTGCTCTGTAACGTTGCAGACTTTTTCTGCTCAAGTAATTTGGCAATTTCATATTCAATCAGCTTTGAATCCTCCTCGTGGAGTATTTTTTTTAATGGCATACCATAATTCAATTGTATTCGCTCTCTGTGAGATATCTACCCAGTTAATAGAGGCTATGTAGCACCTTAAGGCATCGTAATTTCCTTTCCTGAAATTATAACCCAATCCTTTGCCTTTAACTACTGCTACCTTTCTCTTCATCGTCCACCGTAGAACTTCGTGAGCAGACTTAGCACAGACTTTCGACTACAATTCTGCTGATGATTTTGACTCACACCCTTCCTTAAAAAAAATTATTACTCTTCTTTTTGAAATACCAGCAAATTAACTCTTTAGCAGGATCAAGTCAAGTCAGTACATTGAGGATATATCCTTTAGACCTGTCAAATGCTATTATTCCTTTTTGCCGCTAACTAACATCTTTTCTGCACCCCACCTTTCTTGGTTCAGTCACAGCCCTTGCTTCAATCACATCTGGTATTCATGTAGAGCAAATGGTTAATCTTGTATAATTTAGCGCTGTGAGCAAACAAGAGTAGAAAATACACGTGTTCACTCTATTATATTTCCTAAATACCACAAGTGACTAATTTTTTGTCCAGTGTCCTTTCTTGAATTTTGCCTAATACAAATTCTGCTTCAGACTTTAAAGCTACGTACTAACTTGATGTAACACACTAACATACATTAGTTTAATCTGGATTAATTTGGATAACTTAACTCGTTAAATTAATGCGTATGACGCACGTACAGAATTGGGAATGACAAAGTCCCTGTGTCGTATGAGAAATTGTCACAAAATATCACTTTCCTATTACGGTTAAATGGGATCTCTGTACGTCATCTACGTACAGAGATCCGTACGCTAATCGGGATATACTAATAATGCGGTGCCTGTAAACAGGAAAGTAATAAAATGTACGGTACATTAAATAACAGCCCAATGAGCAGCTCTCACCAGTCATTTCTACGGAGCCTAAGCGGTAGTACAGTGGCAACAATCACTGTTCTTGCACACTGTATGTAAAAGTTACGCCTGAGTTCCGATGACTTTAATTATAGTCAAGTTAGTCGGGTGAGAGTTGCGTGGTTTTCATTACCGTAAATTCGAGTTAGTTTTAAATCAGTTTTATAAACTGGCAACCAATCACAGAATGCACCCGATTTATAGACACGATATACTGATTCCTCATGAGATTATTCTGAACAGCCCAGGTTACTCGTTCTGGACTTTGTCAGCTCCTCCTACTGCGGTCGGTGGCGGTAGCAATGAGAAAACGGCTGTTGAGCTATTCCCAAGAAAGGGAGGGGGAGCCAACAGGATTTAATCATTGGTATCTCCGGAGGATAGGCCTCGGCTGTTTCCTCTTCTGAAGAAGGCATTTATATTTGGCTGCCTAAACGTGTCTTTTCCCTTCAGGAATTCCCACTAACCGAACAGGGGGATCAAATTGCGAGTCTGGATGATGTGCTTCGTCTAAAATCTGAATCTAAATCTATGTGGCAATCTTACTTATGATATTGTAGACTGAATTCGGCTTGTGATGCAGACTCTTTTGGCTTTCTTACTTTCTCAATTGCAGATCCCTACTATATACTTTATATAAATCCCCTCTTCACCATCTTACTACTGTTCTGTAAGTTATTTCAGATTTTCGTTGCGTGGAGACTGTCTTGAAGCAATAGAGCAGTAACATTTCTTAACCTGTGGTCCTCAAGCACTTAACAGGTGGTTCGTGCATTCATCAAAGATCAGTAAATTTATTATAATCATTTTTAAATAAAAAGCTGGTTTTGGTTATTTTTTTTATAACAGACATATTTCCATGGACAACATTTGTTCGAATTCGATACTAATAACACTTATAATAATAAATAAAGATTATTTTAATAAAAAAACTAGGGGGCTTCGCCCACTGCTCGCTTTTCTACGTAAAATGTAGAGGGGAGTAAGTCAATTTTTCTACGTAAAAGACACACCTGTCGAAACGCACTAGTCGATATCTAATCAGGAAATCACCTATGTAATTATTTACCTGTGCATTTGTAGTGCGCGGCATTCTAAAGGTCGAATAAATATCACGGTAAAACTCCAGAACGGTGTACATTCTCCAACATGGCGGCAAGCAAAACAGTGGGAAAGCAGTGATTGACAAGTTGTGACTCCCATATTTCGACAAACGGACAGGAACAAAGCAGTGACTAGCAGATGCCACTGCTTTCCACGCCCACTGTCCTCCTAGATTGATATGCCTAGTGTGTTTTTCCCCACATTTCCCGCAGTTTTTAAATCGGGGAACTCGTTTTCCCATTTTAAAACAGTGGGATGGAGGGATAAACACCCTACCTAAGCTAAGCCCACCCTCCTCGACGACACAAAACAATCAGAAAAGGTAGTTGCCTTCACCTGTCAATTATCGCCGTCTTCCTCGCTTTCATCGAGGTACCTGCCGGTATATACTATACTGGACTTCAGTCAATATCACTATGTAATTTTTACCTACGTTTACATAGGTCACTTAGGAAAAGGGCTTTTGTTTCGGGTTCCATAATACATGAGGAATATTGTTGCATCCGAAAGAGCAGGACTAAAATATTTAACTGAAATATTTACAAACTAAAGAAATATTTTAAAAATATTTACAAAATACTAAACTACAGTACAGTATTTACAAACATGGAATATTCGTTAATATACAAAAAAAACCGTTAAAATGGATCATTAAATGTTAGACAGCGAATCACGTGCACGAGGTAGGTGAATGTTATGGATGCAGTTGTTAATAATTAATTGCATTTGTAGTGACGTAATTGCCTCACACTCTTCTCCCATTGGCTCGAATAATTATCACTAGCAGGAAAACGTTTCTAATGTATAGATACTGTACGTAGAAGATATTGGTCGAGAGCTAACAACAGACTGGTGGCAGTAATATTCAACGTTTTTTTATGATTATTTAATGTAGTTTTCCACCCTTAAAAAAAAAACAGAGTAAATAAATCACAACACATTACGCTAAAACGAGCGGAGATGGGGGGAAACCCCTGGTGCCGTTTGACACTAAACACACTACGCTAAAACGAACTGCCACTAAGTGACATATTACTGTAATAATTTTTTTCATAAGATATGCTTAGTTTAAATCGATATTTTTTACTACGCAAGAATAACATTCAATATGTTTCTAAACTCACATCCACTGTTTACTCCAGTTCTTCACTTTATTTTTAGGTAATGGTGGTAAACCCTGTGAATGGAGAAGAAACGGTGGTGGCTGTGCTGTCAAAGGGGAACTATTTTGGTGAGATTAGTCTACTGCGGCTGGATGGTGTGCAAAACAGGCGAGTCTACCTAGAATAATAATAACGAAACTCACATCAACCCAAGCTTAAATTTCTCAAGTTTATGAGTAGAACTATAGTATATTGTGATGAAGTTTTAATAATGAATTTTTTAGATAAATTTGCAGTTAAAAACTGAACATTGCGCTTCCTGTTACTGAAGTACTTCAGCATATAAAAATATATATAAAAAGAGGGGAAGCGTTGGCCCTTTTGATGATAGATTTCCAAGTACACTGATTACAAAAGTGCAACAATAAATTCTAAAACATTAGTCAGCAGCATTCTTTATTTTCAGTGTTTCGGTGCTTTCCATCTTGTTTCCCGTGTAGGTTTCAACACGAAAGGGTGTTGAAACCTACACTGAGTGATCGCTGAATTATGACCACCTACCTAATGCAGTGTTGAACCACCGGTCGCACGGATAACAGCTGCTATTCGCCTAAGCACTAACTCCACCAGATGTCTAAAGATGTTCATAGGGATCTGTAGCCATGCTGCCTGCAAGGCATTCCACAGTATCGGAATAGATGACGGTTGCGTGTCCATATGCCTCACTTCCCGTTCCAAAACATCCCACAGGTGTTCAGTGGGATTGAGGTCAGGCAAATTTGGAGGCCATTCAAGATGGGTGATATCTTCGTTGTGTTTCTCGAACCACTCGTGCACGGTGTGGGCCCGATGACACGGCTCATTATCGTCTTGGATGATCCCGTTTCTGTCCGGAAAAAAATGCAACATGGCACGATGCACATGGTCTCCTAGGAGCTGCCGGTAGACTTCACAAGTGAAACATTAGTCCATACGCATCAGGGGTACTAGTTCTTGCCAGCAAAACATGCTCCATATTAAGCAATCACCTCCAATTGCCTGAACAGTGGGACCATGCACGATTGGTCCATGGACTTGTGTTGCTTGTGCCACGCACGAAAGAATCCGTCGGCGTGTGGCACCACATATTTGGACTCATCCGACCAGCACACTCGTTTCCAGCCCTCCAGTGTCCAACCAGCGGTGTTGTTGACATCACAGCATTCGCCATCGACGATGATCAGCAGTGAGGACAGGATGTCTCTTGGGTTGTCTGCTGTGGAACTCCATACGTTTGAGTGTGCGGCTCACTGTCATTCGGGACAGTGTTATTGCGTTCCCATATTGTATTGCGATGTCAACTGCCGCACGGTGACCTGCCGTTGAGCCCGTTCAACAGGGCTGCACTCTTCGCTCACCAACACGAACCTTGAGTAATCTTTTACAGTTCTGTCGGCAGGAAGTGGTTTGACCAGTTCGACACCATTCTTTTTACACCTTAACCACAGTGAGCCATGAGCAACTGACAAGACATGCCGTTTCCGATATGGAAGCACTCGAAGCGCTCCCAGAATCATTCCCTTTTGATGTTTGTTTGTTTGTTATTTGGGTTTTAGGAGCATTAGCAACTAAGGCCATATTGCTCCGGGGATATGCGGTGGTCATTCCCTGACCTTTCCCCATCCTCTGTATTTGGTGGGCACGGGCTCGAACCCCGGTCTAATCAAGAAGCGTGTGCTACGCACTGCTGCTCCTGCCCACCTGGCTACGGAGGCGCCATTCCCTTTTGAAACTCCTGATATATCTCTACTACGCCCTATAACTACTTATTTATCGCTTTCACTTGCACGACCAGATGCAAAATACCAATGCTCTAGCATATGAAGCTGTTAGATTTTTATACTGCAAGCTATGCGGCATAGTCCATTACGGATGGGGTGGTAATAATTCGGTGATAACTGAGTGTGCATTACTCTTGAACCATCTATGGGCTGATATAAAACCAAAAGAAACATCTGGAATTGGCCTTGAAAATCGGTAGGATGCAATTTTTTAAGAAATACGTTTGAAGAGTGAAATAGGGTAGACGAATTAGGCAAAAAAAGTTAGTTCGGCAAGTTTGAAACTGTGGATGATGTCGCAGGGAGGGAACTAGAAATTAGCAAATTTCAGTTGTCAATTCAGAAGAACCATAAGGTTGAGAGAGAGAGAAAATGTTCATTAATTAATATAATCTTTTAGGTGGCCTTCTCGGTTGAGAGAAGAATATTACAAGTTTGGAAGGATTTGAGATTTGCACACGTTTAACAGCTAATAACACTACCCGACAAATTTTTTTTTCGTCACATCTCCGGAACGAAAGATGGTTATTCTGAAAAAAAAAATAATGTCCTGATTATGAAAATATCAATCTTTTACTTCTGTCACGTCTACATCAAAAGATATACGGATTTTTTTTAATTTCTTCTTTTTATACAATATCCGCATACATGATTGTAATTATTACACACAATATATGTTACTTAGATATGTTTCCCATTCAATTATTTCCTTTTATACTCCAGATTGCTTTCCCGTTTAAGGAACCAACAGTAATCTCCCATCATGGCAGAGTCCCAGCGACCTTGGTATCGTTTTTCCATTGCAGATACGTCCTGGGAAGCGCTCTCCTTGTTCATCACTGACATCTGCTAAGTTTTCAGGAAAGAAATACAGATGGCAATGAAGAAAATGCATTTTCAATGACATTCGGCACCCTATGTTCTTGTAAAATTTCAGCAAGTTTGTCACCAGTTGCTCATAATTCTCTTCTTTTCTCTTTCCGAGGAATCTGTGTACCACAGCCTTGAAAGATCTACATGCAGCCAGTTCAACATTATTCAAGTTTCTTTGAAATTCTTCATCTTTTAGGAGCTTTCTTATTTGAGGACCTATGAAAATTCCTTCCTTCAGCTTTGCTTGAGATAAATTTGGAAACATTTTCAGTAAATATGCGAATCCTTTGCTTTCTTTATCTAGTGCCTTAGTGAAATTCTTAATCAGTCCAAGTTTGATGTGATGTGAAAAGGGGGAAGAAAAACCTTTTGTGGATCAACCAATGGAACATACTTTACATTGCTTTTGCCGGGAATATATTCATCTGTCTTGTCCCAGTGTTGTACGACGTAGTGTTTGGCTGTTGCACGACTATCCCACAAACACAGGAAACGACAGTATTTAGTGAAACCACCTTGCAACCCAACAAGCAGTACAATCACTTTGAAATCACCACAAATATTCCAACTATTGTCATTGTAACGTATAGCAGCAAGAATCTGGAACATACTATCGTAAGTTTCTTTCAGACCAACAGCATGAACAAGAGGAATTGATGGTAAAGTATTTCCATTATGAAGCAATACTGCTTTCAAACTTAGCTTTGACGCATCAATGAACAAACGCCGTTCAGAGGTATTATGATCAATGTTTAGTTCGTGAATAAGACCAACGACGTCTTTGCAGACACACGCGTTGTTTTCCATTGCAAAATATCTTGAAAACTCTTCATTTCGCTTACAGTATATTGTGATGTTTGTACCTTTGGCGAGTAAGTTCCACTGTTGTAGTCTGGATCCGAGTAATTCAGCCTTCTCTTTGGGTAAGCCCAAGTCTCTGATCAAGTCGCTTAAACCTTCTTTTTCAATGTAGTGTGGGGCCTCTTCTTTTCTGGCTCGTAGTCTAAATCATGTGAAGTACATGGTTCCGCGACATCTGGTAAAACGATTTCTTCTGTACCATCATCACTACTTCCAATACCCCAAGATTTTAGTGGCACAGGTAATGGCAGTTCTTTACCGTGTGGTACTGGCCTAATTGCTGATGGGATATTTGATGCAGTGCTTGCTCTTTTTGGAAATACCTTTTCTTTTTGTTATGCAGAAATAGCAGTCGTCGAAATGATTCTTGGGTTCGTGCCACACCATAGGGACGGCAAAAGGTAATGCTCTCAGCTTGCCATATCTCAGCTTGCCTTAAATTCGTTGTACAATAGATATGTGGAGCCCAATTTTTTTCTTGGTCACCGATCTTGCAGCCGAAATATAATGAATATGCAACTTTTGTGATATTGTATATTTTCTTCCTCTGACTTTTTGGGGTGAAGTGTCCACAAACATAGCAGAAGTTGTCTGGGTGATTTACGCAAGTTCTGTGCTTTGTCTTCTCCGTTTTAACAATGCATTAACCTAAAAACAGTAAAAGCAATTGGTAAATTTGAACAGAAGACGAATTCTTGTAGCGTAGTTTATCATACACTATATATTGAACGGTTGAATGGTGTAATAAAATTAATAAAAATACTGACTTGTCTGGAAAAGTGCATCAAAATATACTATATTGCAAGAACAGTAATGATGTACTTGCTTAACTTTTAGCCCAATAAACAAAAAAACAAACAAAAGTTAATAAGTTTAAAAATTGTATTTCAAACAGTAATGATATATTTGTACAAAATCCAGTTATCTATCTATATCTTAAAACCGAGACGTGATAGGAAATTTTTACGATTTATTTTAAATTCTATACTTAAAACTTGACCAGAAACAACCATTGATTTGCTGGAGGTAAAAATCATGTTGAGTAGTGTAATTAGAAAAATAAAGCATGGACACTAAGAAAAAAATGTGATTTTTGGATGTGAGGAAGGGATATGCTTATGTAAGGAAAGACTAATAGTTAAGATTAATTTCGATATAGGGTTATGGGTTATTGTTATTCTTGTCTACAATTCTTGCCGAGTTAAATATGAGAATACGTAAGGGATATGACAGAAATGAGTTTTAGGATTGCGGTTTGTATCAGGTGATTAGTATTGGCAAAATGATTACTAACTATGTCATCTCTTCCGAGTACACTTGAGTACAAAAGTGCAATAATTCATAGTCAACGAAATTAAGTATGGAATTGAGTTATGTTAGACGAAACATATTAATTCCATATAAAAATATATATATAAAAAGAGGGGAAGCGATGACCTTTCCCCTTTTGATGACAGATTTCCAAGTACACTGATTACAAAAGTGCAACAATAAATTCTAAAACATTAGTAAGCAGCATCCTAAATCAGGCATTATCATGAAACGTGATTTTGCAATGGAATATGCTAAGTTCGCCCTTGACTATGATCTCTAGATGAATGTCAACGACTGATCTCAGGACTTGTTAGTTTGAATTTTTGCTGCTAATATCACCTTAGTTCTGATTTTTGTGACAGTTTAGTTTCTTGTACCACTGTGTCAATAATATCCACTGCTCTTTTGCTAACTGAAAAATTTCGGAATGTAGTTCTAGCTGTGATCTCAAGATGATACTTGAGTGCAAAACTCATTTTTCTTTTTTGAAATTGATATTGCTGAAACAAACACTGCGCTCTGTACTCGGAAGCAGTGTCTTTGAGGATGACACTGGCAGTGGCCGTGTAGGAACGTGCGTGTTCGAAATTGCCCATAATTACAATGCCACAAAAATATGAAAACCTTTATTAACTGAGCACCATGTGTGCCTACTCGTATAAAAATAAAGTTGTTGGCACTACTTTTGCTATATGGCTGTCCCCATAGTATAAACGAAAACTTAACTATTCTTTCGCAGACCACGTTGAAAATCACTGTTTTTTTAAAGTTTCATTAGTTTGTGTTTTTGTTGGCACCATTATTCATACTTTGGTATAGAAAGGAGATTTTCAAACTGATTTTCATTTAGAGGGGAAAAAATGAATGTCATCACATCCTTAGAACTGGCCGGCTGCGTTTACTTACGTGTAATTTTTGTCTCTTATATTTGTTTGCAAGGGCATTTTTCTCCAGTTGCACCCGATGTTTTTGATTAAAACATGCATATTTATGTAGTGCATTTTTACACTATTTGTGTTCAAATAGTGTTTGAACACAAATATTGTTCCTTCTCGAGATATTCTCTCTCTCTCTCTCTCTATCTAAACACTCCTATCTGCCATCTTTTCGATAACTTCTGAATGCCATCCGAAGAACTTTGTAACTGTCAGAATCAGAACTGCACGGTTTTAATAAACTCGTTTTTAAAAAAAAAAAAATTAAACGCTTAGTAACTCTTACTTCTCTGTAAAATCATAATTACGGGTTACTAAATCTGGGTTACAGCGGAAAGGAGCTTGGGGTTACCACATTTTATAGTATTAAAATATATATATATATTAACTTTGCCTAGTATCTCTTGGAGCACTTTCATTTTACTTGTCATAGATATATATCAGTAAGTCCGTATTTATTCTGTAGGTTTCTGTAGTTTCTACAATAATTTCTCGTACTTTATTTTAACATATTTAACAAATTTTGTCTTTGTGAATTTCAGAAGAACGGCAGATGTGAAGTCAGTAGGATATTCAGAGCTTCTGTGTTTGTCTAGGAAAGATCTAATGGGTGTAAGTATCTTATACTGCATTACTATATCAACCAGGATCGTGTTAAGTGTAAATTGGATCATAAACACGTACACTCGTACGTATGCAATATAGTGTAAGATGTAACTGCACTGTTAAAAAAAATAACTTCTGAAGTACCATGCTACGGTGGAAGCGATCGCACCAAGGCATCAGCTCTCAGCGGATCATTTTCATGTAGTGAGTCGGTGGCAAAAATTACTGGGACCTTTCGTGTATGGAAGAAGGGAGAAAGTTTTTTGTTTGCATCCGAGCACATAAGTCTTGACACAGTCCTGACATCAACAGCAGTATGGCCTTTTTTGTCATTTTTATACTGTGAATAAATGTAAAAATATGAAATTCATTTTACTCTACAATCTATTTATACCTAAAAAGCTATTTAAGAAAATATTATGTTACATCCAGGGAGGAAAAAGAAAAAAGACACCGTGATATCTAAAAGGAGAGATTTAAAAGAGACTTGTCTCTGCTGGAATCAGATCAAACAGGGGAAAACTAGAAAAAAAATAACGTTAAAAAATACGTTTTTAAATTAATATCTTACATTGCGGTTATCAAACTGTATGTTACGAACATTGTGCTACATGATAATTACGAATAGTTAGCCATTTTTTGTATAAGAAATATTGAGATAGTTTGTCACTATGATACATAAGAAATAACCAAACTTTGTCTTTCAGATCAAATACGCGTTGAAGTAGTTTTCCACGTGACAAGCTAACTTCACCTAACTTTAGTGTGATAAGTTTATTATATTATTTTTATTAACATCATTTTATTTCCACATCAGTGGACACCCCTGGAACATTTAAAAACATCCTGGTTCGGCTAGATGGGTGTACGTTATGCAAATTCCAGTTAATTATATTGATTGGAATTGCAAGAAATCAAAACAGATTGAAAATACACAACGGAATAAAAATAAATAAATAAAATAACAACAAATAAAATAAATAATAAACAATAAAAAACAACGGTGAATCCAGGGAAGTCTTGACAGGAATTCTTTTCACATAATGCTTATTGTTCATTTTTATACAGTTCTTTCACTATGTCCTGTCTATAGCACTTCTAGCTACAGAAAGGACGAGGCATCAATTCCCAGGGAGTTATATATTCCGAACTTATTCACCGGAAACACTGACCTAAGGTATTGGCACGTTTTGCAGAGAAGATTGTAAACAAGGTGTTGAACTGCACCGGGTTCGTTCTGAGGTCCGAGGGTCTGTAGAAACATCTGATGTCAGGCGAATCCATTTGGCCGCATAGAAGTTGTGCCAAGGTATGTATATTCCTCTCTTTGATGATGGTCACCCATCCCAAGGTTTGCATAGAGCACGCTCCTAGAGATGGTGAAGGGTAGCCCATCTTCCTGTTTAGCCATCTCAAGACCAATATTCAACCCAAAGAAATCTCTTTAGTTGAGTAGAGGAGGCTCCTGACCAGAGTACTGAAGCGTAAAGCGGTATGGGTGTCAAATTTCTTCGGATGTATTCCAAAAGGAACCCTCGAAGCCTAAGACCGACTCAACTCCTGCCGGATTGCCCAGAGCGCCGCGAGCGTTTTTAGCCTGGCCATCTTTAGGTAGTCTTTGAAAGTAAGCCCGTCGTACCGCTTCAACCCCAAATCTATGTGGGAGTGAGCCTTTTTAATGGCGGTCCCATTTATTGTGAGCATAACTTCATTAATAGTCCTTTTTGTGAAGGTCATCTCAGCTGCCTTCTGAGGATTCAGTTTAAGTCCCATAGGTGCTAGGTAATCCTGGAGTTCAAACAGTACTATCTGATTTTCATAGGCGACTGCCTCAGCCTTTGCTGGATCGTCGGATGTGACCACCATCTTAAGATCATCAGCGTATGAAATGACGTTTGGGTGCTTCGAAAGGAAGGGATCATGTGCTGCGGCAAAAAAACATGGATGAAAAAACTCCCCCTTGTAAGTTATAATCAGATCCCATTTCATTACATGGCACAGTGGTTTTCGACCTTTTTTTTTAATAACGGCACCCCTAAGTAATTTATTTTGCGACAACCCACTCAATCTACTCAATTTTCTGCCTGTTAGATCCGATTCTCTCTCTCTGTATATATATGTTATATGATAGTTATTACAATAATATAATTACAGTATAATAATTATATTTCATAATACAAATTATATATATATACACAGTATATAATAATTTTATTCTTTATATAGAGGTACTAAGTAAACATCAATTATAAATCACCACAAAATTAAAAAGATACTGTACACCGTTTTATAATGAAATAAACATAAATAGAAAAAAAAATAATAAGTTTAAGTAACTTAAACCCACATTACGTGGCACCCCTGGATTGATTGATTTGGGTTTTATTGGCGCATTAGCAACTTAGGCTATAATGCGCCAAGACCAGGTCATGTATAAAAGAGTAATCTTTCAGTGACCTAATTAGTTAGGTCACTATGTCAAAAAATTTAACAAATGTATAAAAAACAGAAAATCACAATAAAATGTAAATTTTATATATAAGCAAAAACGTTTATTGGTTTTAAAAAGCTAAAAACAGCAGACACGTGGTCATTGTCGGATAAAATTTGGCTGAGTGTATAAGGCTCAGCCAGATGACTAAAAGCGGTAAAATAAAAATCACGTTCAGGGGTAAAACGTGGACATACGGTTAAAATGTGATAAATAGATAAAATGGTGTCACAGTTCTCGCACATAGGACAGTCATCTGCCCTCAGCAGAAAAGAATGTGTAAGATGACTGTGTCCTATGCGGAGACGAGCTAGAACAACTTCCTCCTTACGGTTCCTACGCAGACTAGACTGCCACGGTTCAATTACAGGCTTTATACGATATAATTTATTCGCAGTCTATTCCACGAATCCTGCCATTGGGAATGTATCTTTTGATGTACTATTTGCCTGTAGTCTGTATAGGGGACTAACAGGCAGCGGTTATTATTGGGAATTGCTGATTTGGCTGCGGCGTCAGCCAAATCATTTCCCCTAATCCCAATGTGGCTGGGAACCCAGCAGAAGCGGATGTCATATTCGCGTTCATGGAGAACGTGAATCTTCTGCTGGATGCTAGACAGAACTGGATGAGGATTATACCTCACAGATATTAAAGCCTGTAACATGCTAAGAGAGTCGGAATATAAAATGAACCGTTGGTATTGGCATTTACTAATTTGATCCAAGGCTAACTCAATTGCGTGCAGCTCTGCAGTAAATATGCTGCATTCAGAGGGAATCTGCTCTGATATAGTGCTGTCTGTAAAGACAGCAGCAGATCCCACATGTGATTCTGACTTCGAACCGTCTGTGTAGACTGGCGCGAAGTCGGAATATTCAGTTCGGTGTGCTGAATGAAGCTGCAGGTAGACATATGATGGAGTATCCGACTTTCCCCAGTTTCTAAGCGACAAGTCGCATGCCGGGACACGAGCATGCCAGGGTGGAAAGGGTTGCTTTGATGTTTGGGCAACCTTGTCTACCTTGATATTGAGTTCATTGAGTAGCTCTTGGACACGAATACCAAAAGGACGATTGGCAGTCTTACGGGTTTTGTACAAGTTTTCCATCGTGGCTCAAAAACGAAGGGCCACGTAGGATGGTCTGGCAGAGATTTCAGTTTTAAAGCGTACTTTAAAGACAACTGCTTACGTCGAAACGATAACGGTGGTTCGTTTGCTTCGACGTATAAACTCCGGACAGGAGATGTTCGAAATGCTCCAGTAGCGATACGTATAGCCTGATGATGGACAGGATCCAGCCATCGAAGTACACTGTCTCTGGCTGAAGAATATACTTGGGACCCATAATCTAATTTGGATCGCACAAGTGCACGGTAAAGCCGTAGAAGGGTGCATCGGTCTGCACCCCAAGATAAGGAGGACAGCGAGCGGAGCATATTAAGTGCTCTTGTGCACTTTGTGCGGAGTTGGCGAATATGATCCAAAAAGGTCAATTTTTTATCGAATATGAGTCCCAAGAATTTTGTGTTCGCTGCTACTGGAATAGCATTTTGTCCGAGCCTTAATTCAGGTTCGGGATGAAGATTACGCTTGCGACAAAAGTGTACGCAAACGGTCTTCTCCGGCGAGAACCTGAAGCCATTAGCAAGTGCCCAGGAATTCAGACTATCGATGGCTTTCTGCAGTTGTCTTTCAATAACCCTCATGTTGCACGACTGGCAAAAAATGCTAAAGTCATCAACATAGAGGGCACTGTTTACAGTTCGAGGAAGTTGTTCTGTGATGGAATTTATTTTGATGGCAAAAAGCGTGACACTTAATACTGATCCTTGTGGTACTCCCTCCTCTTGGTTAAAGGAGCGAGAGAGTGAGGATCCCACACGAACTTGGAACGATCGTTTGGCGAAAAAGTTTTGAATAAAAAAGGGGAGATGCCCTCTAAGGCCTAGGTTATGTAAATCTTTTAAAATGCCAAATCTCCAAGTTGTGTCATACGCTTTTTCCATGTCAAAGAACACCGACACCAAGTGTTCGCGTTTTAGGAAAGCATCCCGGATGGATGCTTCCAATCTAATAAGATGGTCCAAAGTGGACCGGTTCCTTCGGAAGCCGCACTGGATGTTGGAGAGAAGGTCATTTGTTTCTAGATACCAAATTAAACGAGAATTAACCATTCTCTCCAGGATTTTGCACAGACAGCTAGTCAGAGCAATAGGACGATAATTGGTGGTGACTTTTGGATCCTTTCCTGGCTTAGGAAAGGCAAGAACGATTGCCTTTCGCCAGGAGTCCGGAAACTGCCCTTCAGTAAAGATTCTGTTATACAGAAGGAGCAGACGATCCATAGATTTTGGTGAAAGATGTTTAATCATTTCATAATGGATGCCATCTGGTCCAACGGCACTTGCTTTGGAAAGAGCGAGGGCTCTTTTGAGTTCCTGAATAGTGAAATCCCCGTTGTAGGGATAAATGCTCTTACATTTAAAGTTAAGTGCCTGTTTTTCGGTTTTGTATTTCAGGACCAGGAACTCTGGGGAATACGAAGATGTTGCAGAGATGTTAGAGAATGTTTCCCCAAGAGCATTGGCTATTGCAGTTGGATCTGCAATAGCGCATCCATCATAATCTAGGATTGAAGAAGGGTGGGATGTATATTTCCCCTTCATTTTCCAGATTTTATCCCAGACTACCTTAGAGTTGGTAGACTGGTTAATAGATGATGTAAAACGGATCCACGATTCCTTTTGACTCTGACGACGGATGTAGCGTGCTTTGGCTCGTGCACGTTTGAAGGCTATAAGGTTGTTCGTGGTGGGATACTGGCGAAATATCCCCCACGCTTTGTTTTGAGCCTTTTTTGCTGCTGTGCATTGTGAATTCCACCAAGGTTTGGGAAATGGTGGAAACCGGGCAGATGTTTTTGGAACAGCATTCGCAGCTGCTTGGACAATATTTTCTGTGATGTACTTAACTGCATCATTGATCGGCTCTTGACTGACCGTGCTAAGATCAAAATTTGCCTGATGTTGGAAGGCAGTCCAGTCAGCCTGATCAATCTTCCACCGTGGTAACCTGAAGGGAAGACATGGTTTCCCACTGTATAACGAGGTTATCACAGGGAAGTGATCACTTTCGTATGGATTCTCCTCCACCTCCCAAGTGAGTGAAGGGAGTAGAGAAGGGGAGCAGGTAGAGAGATCAATGGCATAAAAAGTACGGGTAGGCATGTGGAAGAAGGTGTTTGTTCCAGTATTTAGAAGGGAGAGGTCATTGTCATTGAGCATACGCTCTATGACTCGTCCCCTTCCGTTGATGTTAGCACTACCCCACAGGGTGTTATGTCCGTTAAAATCCCCGAGAAGTAAGAAAGGGGGAGGCAGCTGCGTTAGAAGATCATCAAGGTCTGCCTGGGAGATGTCAGTCCCAGGTGGCAAATAAATGGAGCACACAGTTAATAAAAATCCCACTGAAAGGCGAATTGCAACAGCCTCTATGCTGGTTGTAATTAGCAAAGGCTGCACTGGGGTCTGGTTACCCACAAGGATAGCCACTCCCCCATGTACAGAGCCATCCGCAATTCTATCCTTTAGAAAAACTGTGATGTTGTGCATGGTGGGATCATCATTTGCCTTTAGATATGTCTCCTGCAAGCAAAAGCAAACTGGCTCGTGCTTTTGCAGGAGAGCCTTGATGTCATCAATATTTCGCCGGAATCCACAACAATTCCATTGTAGGAATTTAGCCATTATTTTGGCTTGGTGGGTCCATCAGGCGGCTTCCGAGGTGCTGAGGGCTTACTTTTATCAGTCTTGGATTTGTCTTTTTTGGGGAAGAATGGACGCTGTCCCATGTCCATTTCCTCCTCCGCAAAGAGTTCCAAAACTGAATCTTCGGGTACCTCCTTCTGCTCCACATCCATCTTTTCTTGGGTACTAGGGGGGACTTCCCCTTTCTTATTCTTTTCTTTCATAATTCTTTCTTTCATAATCTTTGTTACTTGTGGAGCATTAGGAGGTACCGATATAGGAGTGGCAGCTGATTGGTCCTTTTGTGCAGGTTTTTGAGAACTTAAGAGATACCGCGCGATGGGAGTGAAAGACTCCTTTGGAGGAATGGTCATGTCCGTCTGAGTTCCGACAGAACATCTCCCTGCTACCTTCTGGGCGTAGGTAGGTCTGTTGATATTCAGGGGTTTCACCGATTTCCTTGCCTCCTGGTATGATATGTTAAGCTCTGCCTTCAGCCGTTGAATCTCTTTTTCTTCTTTCCACCTCTGGCATGCTCGTGAGTAGGCCGGGTGTTCGCCTTCACAGTTAATACAGGTGGGTTTTGCGGCTGAACATGCTGTTGTTTCGTGGTCCTTTGCACCGCATCAAGCGCATGCAAGGACTCCACGGCAGGCCATTTGAGAATGTCCATACTTCTGGCATTTAAAACACCGTAAAGGGTTTGGAACGTATGGACGCACTGAACAGTTGATGTATCCAGCTTTAATCTCATCAGGAGGTTTAGGAGAGTTAAAAGTCAGGATAACGCTCCTGGTTTTAACAATTTTTCCATCCCTTCGCGCAGTAATTCTCTTGACGGCAGTAACTACCTGTGGTTTTAATTCGGAGCAGATTTCCTCCTCGGTTACGTCAAGAAGGTCCCACTCCGAAATGACACCTCTCGATGAATTGAGTGTTCTGTGTGGTGTCACTGTTATAGGGATTCCTCCGATTGATGTTACTCGGAGTAGATGCTCGGACTGCCTGTCATTTTTTGTTTCAATCAAGAGGTCCCCAGAACGGAGCCTCTTAACTGACTTGGGTGTACCTACTAACCCATCTAACCCTTTCTGTATAAAGAAAGGTGACATTTTTCCAATCGGTTTTTCATTGGTGGAGTGCATGATTAAAAACTGCGGGATAGGACCTGATGGTAATTCAGTCCGCTGCCTCTTTGAAGCAATATTGCTGTCAGTGTCTATATTTTCAGATAGGGACCGGGTTGGGGCCCCTGAAGGAGTAAGTTTATCAGGATTCATAGAGATTTTTTATTTGTTCAGTGCCCGGACTCCCCACCCACCACGGAGCCCAAAGGGACGCCCACTACCCGGCATGCAATAAATGCGCTCGGGAGTGAGACGCCAGGGCTACCCAGACACTATACCCGCACCGCCGCCAGCCTGAATCCTGTCCCTCGGACCATGAGGGTAGGGGCGTGGCATTGACACGGTTGACCCTCGCAGGCGAGCCTACTAGCCGATTGATCCTAGCCGGGCCTTCCAGGACCACCCGTCTTGTCGAAGCAGGGGCCAAAGTGGTGTATTGAAGCTGGGCCCCTCAACCACCAGGATCCCCCTTTCCGAATTTCCACGGGTCGCAGCGCACGGCAAACACGCCGGATTCCATTGATGTAAGCCTGGAACCTGGGCTGTGAGCGTTGGATCCCAGTGATGCTAGTCTGGAAGTCCAGCAGCGTCACTGGGAGGTCCCCTCACCACGTACAGGTGAGGGGACCAGGGGTGCCCCCACGTCGAGGGGGCACCCCTGGAACGTTATTGCGGCACCCCGGTTGAAAACCACTGACATAGCATCAGAAACATTCTACTATTCAACGCTTTCACTTTAATAAAAGTGACTACGTGTGCAGCTTAATGCAGCATTTTATTTAAAGTTGGCTCTAATGATTTTTCAACTAAGGATTCACTATGTATAATGCAGTGGTGAAAAGTTGTGTGGAGCAATCTTTAACTTTTGCCTTAAATCTAATGTTTTTGGCACTTTGCACTATCTTTGCAAATCGTTACGTCAAAAGGGCGTTTGTTTTGAAAATCTTATTTACGACATTGAAAATTTCCTCACCAGTCGTTTTTCCTTTCAGAGGCTCGGAGAATAAAAAATCTTCCAAAATATCACCATCGTAACAGTATTTCACGTAAACAAGAAGCTGAGCAAGTTTAGCAATATCAGTTGACTCGTCCAACTGAATTGCAAAATACGAGGAATGTTTGAACTTGTTTAGCAGTAGTAATTTTATATTATCGGTGCAGATACTGTAATACGCCCGGAAACAGTATCTCTTGATAAGATCATGCATTCTAAATCGCTACCATATTTTTCACAATTCATAATTGAAGACATTTTTATTGCGGTGGATAAAACCAGAGTTTCACCGATATTACGCCGTTTCGTTGTTTTCCGAGTCAAGTATGACACTTCAAACGACACTCAAGCCTTTTTCCAAAACTGTTGTATGCCTTAAAAACATTTCGGCATTTCTATTTCATTCGCATTTTAAAAAAAAAGTTTTCTCCTTGCCCGTTAAATCAGTATGCTTTCTTTCTAAGTGTCTCTTAAGCTTGAATGGTGTCATACTCTCACCGGATATTTCTAAACATATTACACTCCTCGGTCGTTGTTCGTTATTAATATAAGTGTTCAGTAACAGGTACGAGGTTAATTCAAAAAATAAGTTACACTTGACCATTGTAGCCCAAGAGACATTTATTGAGGTATGTAACGTTATGCAATAGAAAGCCCATACCTTGCACGACTTTCCCACATAGTCACCGAGTTCGTGTAAGCACTTCTCGGAACGTGTGACTAAACGTTCGATTCCCTGATGATAGAAATCCACTCCTTGGTCATTCAGTCACCGTCGAACTGCTGTTTGCACCTGCTCATCGTTTGCAAATCTTTGTCCCCCCCCCCCAGATGTTCTTTCAGCTTACCGAAGATGTGATAGCCACAAGGCAAAAGATCAGAACTGTACAGCGAATGTTGCCATACCTCCCATCCAAAACTTTAGAGCAAGTGTCATGTTGTGCGTGCATTGTGTGCCGTGGAGTTGTAATGAATGAGAACAACACCTTTGCTTAACTTTCCAGGCTTCTTGTTTTTCATGGCTGTTCGCAAAGACGCGACATTGCACTTTCCCCATACACCACGTTATTTCACGATGAATCTCGGAACAATTCAGACATTTCGCCCACAAAAATCGTACTGCTCCATGTACCTCGAACTTGGAGTAACATTCTAGCTGACGTGCCATTATGAACGCTTGCTCCTACACAGTTGTTACCGCTACGTCAACGAAACTCGCCTACCAGGGGGCGCACGATATGAACTCATTCCGCACAGGCGCCACATTTGTTGCGCAATTATACCAAGAGATGGCGGCAGGTGTAACTTATTTTTTGAATGCCCCTCGTACAATACCAGTCATCGGTATCGTATCGCGTGGCATTGTAAGAACTACAATGGGGTCGCGAGGGAGTGTCACCAATTAAAGAATTTTGGAAAGAAATAAGACTCAAACATAATATTTTTATCATTTAGCGAGACACTAATTCCTACAATACATAGCACTTTTATCATATCGCATGACATTGTAGTTCCTACAGTGCCACGCGATACGATAAAAGTATTCTGTTTGGGTATGATTTCTTTTTCAATGTTCCTTAATTGGCGACCCTCCATCGCGATTCCTCGAACCTATTCTGCGATCCCAAAGGGGTCAGGACACCTGGGTTGCGCACCCCTGCTCTAACTTAGAATTGCTGCTGTTAAAAAAGTAATAAAACATTTTATCAATTATAAACAGAAAATTTTCTCTACACACTCTGCAAACAAAGCAAGCACAGAATTCAGACAAGACGAACTTTATATTCTGCTGTCTTGCAGGTTCTTGTGGAATATCCAGAAACGAAGGTTTTGTTGGAATACCAAGCGAAAGAAAGGTACGTTTAATATCATGATATTAATTAATTTTATTATAATTAATAATTATATTATTTAAATATTTATTTTAATAGAATGAATTATTAAGAGAATAAAGTAGCAATCAACAAGATTATTGGCAATCCAATAGCCTCAACTTTAGGTGACCTGGATACTAGTCGGTACTCCAAATATTAATCATCAAGCACTCCAGATGATAAATTAACGTTTAACTCTAACTTTTGACTAACCTTTGACTTTGTCGAAAAAGTTAAATTGTTCAGCCTTAAAATTAAATTTCGCTAACAAGATATACATTTTATATTAGATGCAGCCATAGAATTGTTTTATAGTATGCTTTCAAATATTGGCGCACCCAGGGTTTTTCTTGTAGTTTTGTGTTATCTGATTGTCAATACTTCAAGGAAGATAACTGTTACAGACTTTTACCAGCTCAGAAATGGTTAGCCAAAATTTTGTTCAGAATAATGGTCCTGTTCTCTAGACTTAGTTGTCGAAAACATTTCCAGTGAGAGAGAGTCTAAGCTGAGCATTTTAATTATTTTTTCCCCTTGACTAAGTACCCACAGTACTACTATGATCAACTGTTAAAATTCCAAGCATAATCTGAGATACTTTGTTATACACTATTCTCCAAAACGTATCAGGAAACACGTCGGTTTCACACTGACGTCGCCTGCAAATCACTTCAACGGTGTATCGGTCCACCTCTGGTTGCTGTGACACACTTCACCCACCTTGGTCGACTTTTCACCAATGAACAGTATACGTCAGTTCATATAATCCTCCATTCGTGCAGAACAATGACCAGTTGATTACCGATGCCGGATGTGTTAGTCTTGTTCTCACCCGATTTTTTCCGGTTCATCTCATAGATATTCTATACAGTTCAATTTGGCACTCTGGGCCAGCCATTCCAACTTTTGTACGTTCATCTCCATTAACCATTTTCGTACAACACCAATGGTATGGCATAGGGCATTAACCAAAAAACTTTCACATTGAAGAGCATGGAGCTGTCTAAAAGGCTATATAAACTTTCGGCTTCTGGACCACGGACCCATTCCTGGACCTGAATTCTCACCAGAACTTTATACCTGAACATAATTTTTATTTCTTGAATTTTTCAGGATTATTTATTTTTTATCCTACCAAGTCAGTCTACTTGGGAGGACAATACGTGTACATCGTTATGGCCCACTTCGTGGCATGAAGGTACTGGGAAGCAGCCTTCCTAGTGTTCAATGCTTCCCAGTATCAAAGCGGCCAGCAACTAAATTATACACGCACATCGCACAGAGAACCTTGAAGCCGCCATACACAAGTACTCCACTTCCTGCGAACTTCATTGTTGGCACAATACACTCTAATAGCCGACGTTGTCACATCCATCCATCTGATAAGCATAGGGTACAGCCAGATTCGTCACTCCTGAGAACCAGTTTCCATTGCTCTATAGACAAATTACAGCGAAAAGTGTGTTTAGGGCCAAACGGCACCAGGGGTTGCCCCCATCTCCGCGTTGTTTTCATTGTGGGTGAACCAGTTAGCTGGGAAATGCCAGACATTTAAAAGTGTATGGATATTGTATATGTGTGGTGTCATATACCATTGTTCATCTGATCGTTTAGCCGCTGGATCCCTAGGCGCCTCCGTAGCCAGGTGGGAAGGAGCAGCAGTGCGTAGCACACGCTTCTTGATTAGACCGGGGTTCGAGCCCGTCACCACCAAATACGGAGGATGCGGAAAGGTCAGGGAATGACCACCGCATATTCCCCGGAGCAATATGGCCTTAGTTGCCAATGCTCCTAAAAACCAAATAACAAACAAACAAACAGCTGGATCCCTACTGAGGCCCAACGTTGCCCCACTTTCGCCCCGTGAAGGCAGACCAGGAAACACCAGTAGACTAAGATTTATTTACTCTGGCAGGTCCTGCCGCTTAATTTCCTGAGATTTCAGCGGCTAGGACCTAAAAAAATATATAATGTAATATAAAAGTTAGGCAAAAGTAATAAAAATAAAAAAATATGAAGCTATCATTAGAGGCAGCAAATGCACATCCTCCACATGAAGACTAATTATATCTGATAATTAAAATAAATCTGATATTTAAAATAAAATAAAAAACATCAGCCAGTAGTACGGCAAAAATGTAGAGCGAAACGAAACGTAAATATTTCTCGCTGCATAAGGACCACCGCCATGCAAATCCTCTGCATTGGTTGATCTATCGGAGAATGGAAGGGTGGTTTGGTTCTTCGATATTTCCGCCTTTGCGATGATTTAGCGGTACCCCTTCAAGGGGGGTACCTTCAAGGGGGGTACCGCTAAATTATTTATAATTGGCATTATTTTAAATTTACATCGTTTTTATTAATTGGGTTTAATGACTAAATTATACAGGGGATTATCGACTACTTTTTTGTCTTATTATCTTTACTTTCCCTTCCCTGTTTGTTTATTTTATACTATTTTACGTTTCGTTTCGCTCTACATTTTTGCCGTACTACTGGCTGACGTTTTTTATTTTATTTTAAATATCAGATTTATTTTAATTATCAGATATATATATTTTTTTATTTTTTTATTTATTTTTTTTTTTTTTATTTTTTTTTTTTTTTGTTAAATTCGATGAGGAATAACGCTAAATTTTTGAAAGGCTGCGTGCATGGGCGAAAAACGTAATTTGGAAATGATTAAATCAATTCCGACGTGTAGGGCATTCGCTTGCGTATGTGCAGGTAGAGTGGGTGGGGAGACTGGGGGGGAGACAGAAGTATGGAGTCGAGAGAGGAGGCGACCCCAAATCACAGTGGGGCATGCCCATGCCCCACCAGAAGAGAAAGTTGGAACGGCGAGGAGGGGGGGAGACGGTAAGACCGTACCACCTCCCCCGCTGGGGATAGGGGTATTAAAGATGAAGGAGGCTAGGGCGCCCTCTTCAAGTCACAAAATGGCGTTTGGCAGCTGGGCTGCGTTAAGTCTGACCCTTACCGGAGATGGAAGTGCGTTTAACAATGAAGTGTTTGATTATTTTATTGCACAGAAAAAAGTTATGACTATTGAAAACATACTTTTAATGTGTGCGCTGCATCACACAAGGCGCCTCCGTAGCCAGGTGGGCAGAAGCAGCAGTGCGTACACACGCTTCTTAATTAGACCGGGGTTCGAGCCCGTCACCACCGAATACGGAGGATGCGGAAAGGTCACGAAATGACCACCGCATATCCCGGAGCAATATGGCCTTAGTTGCTAATGCTCCTAAAAAAAATCAAATAACAATAACAGAGCTACCTGAACAGGAGGGTCCTAGTGCAGGCTCCCTAATGCAAGGTTGAGCGCCAGGTACACAGGGGCTGCCCTCAGGGCTCTGTACTGGGTCTCCTCCTGTGGAACTACGTGCTGGATGAGTTCCTCTCCCTGGAACTGGGGGGCGTGCAAGCGCTCGCATACGCAGATGACCTCTCCCTAATCCTCTCTGCTGATTCAAGAGCACAACTGGAAACACTTGCCAACTCAGCACTTTCTACACTAAGAGAGTGGACTGAAACTCATCACCTTAATATCTCTGCCACCAAAACATAATCTATCCCACTAAAGGGATATCTAACTCCTACCCGACCACCGCAGATAAAAATCTACAACAGAACGATCAAGTTGGCCACAGAATTCAAGTACCTAGGAGTGATCCTGGACCGAAATTTATCGTTTACACCCAACTTAAAATACATCCAGAAGAAAATGAAAAACTACGCTGCCATGCTTGCCAGGATTACCCGCCGCGACTGGGGGCTGAAAAGAAGAACCCCAGTAATACTTTACAAAACAGCCATCATCCCTGCGATTGCACATGCTTCTGGTGTCTGGCACCATAAGGCCTCTAAGGCGGTAAATTTTCGGCTACTCAACATCATGGGATATCAACTATGGGATATCAGGAAGGTCAACTATAACTAACCTTGTAACAACCACTCTGCACATCTTAGATGCCTTCGAACAAAGACAGGAATTGTCAGTTATATATCTTGACATCCATTCCGCTTTTGATGCCATCTATATACCTAATCTCCTACGTCTCTTAGAAAACTACTTCAATTTTCGCGGCGATGTTCTCTGGTTCCTAGAATCTCTCCTATCGAAGAGGACCCTTGTTCTAAAGATCGGAACAAAGACCTTCACGCGCCACATAACTGCCGGTGTACCTCAAGGGGGGGGGGGTCCTGTCTGGCATTCTCTTCTCAGCAATCATGGTGCCATTTGTGACCAATAAGTGCAATTGGATCACATATGCTGACGATGTCAAGCTCCTTACTAAAATATCGCCATCCAACTCGGCAGCCGAAATCACTCAGCAAATCACTAGCAAACTGCAGGACATGGCTGACTACCTCAATACCTTCAACCTCCAAATCAACCCCCTAAAATCAGCACAAATAACCTACTCTCTAAAGGGCAGCCCAACAACGTTGGAGCCTGTGCTTAACGGCTCCTCAGTTCCAAGTGTTCAAACACACAAAGATCTGGGAGTCGTCTTCGACTCCAAACTATCTTTCAACGATCATATAAACCTCATACAGTCGCTGAACTCACTACGCTGGGTCGCCAAACAACAGCTGCTCCACACCACCGACCCACAACTGGTAAAAAGATACATCGTATTAATCCTTTACCCGACAATACTGTATGCTTCAGAGATATGGGCCTCGGCCGCCGAATCCAACATCAAAAGAATATTCTCTGCCGAATTCTGGCTTCTAAAATGGGCCAACAGCAAACTCCACCTTCCCCCAGCTCTCAGATCAACGCAGTTAGCAGAAGCTCTTCAACTACGCAGGCTCCGGTCCTACATCGCAGAAAGAAGGCTGCTGTTCACCATCAAGATGGCCACCGGTAAAATTACAGAGCCGAACTTCTGGGATCACTGCTCTTGGAGCATTCCTCCCCCTTATCTCCGGTCTTCAGCACAGCTGCTAGCAAACCGTAACCGGCTAGTACTAATCGACAGATTCCTGCCAAAGCAAATGCTGCCCTCACTGCAAGCCATCGACGGGGACCTCCAAGAAGTGGTCAATAATAAAAAATACAGGAAGGGTATCCTCGTCGAACTGAAAATGTAAAACTGTACCTTGTTAATAATCTGATTTATCTTTTTTTCTCATGTGTATCTCTTTTGTAAATATGTTTTGTTAACCCCTGGCACCACGATGCCGTGACGGGACTAATTGTATGTCTATCATTGCTGCAATTAAAGATTCTATTCTATTCTATCATTCACCGACCGATTTTATTAACCCTCACCAGAGCGTGCAGCACCGTATCTACTCATGCGCTGCAAGTACTCACTGGGACCCTCCCCTTTGATCTTGAAGTGATTCGCCTAGGCAAGTTACAGCAGCTTAGACGCGGAAATCCCACTACCTTCCAGGATCACACCACAGACCCAACTGCAAATTGGACAGTGGAAAAGAAAAGACTCCAGATCTATTTGCGATCCAATATGGCAGCAACGCTGGACGACCTCCACAAAAGGGGAAGTCACGCGGAGGTTCCTCCCCGATCTACAACAAATATACCCACAGTATACGGCATGGCTTTGCCCTGGATTGTACAGCACGTATCTCCTAACAGGACTTGGAGCGACCCGCAACAAATTACACCTTCTCGGACTCGAAAACAACCGAATGTGTGCATGTGGCTCTGTGGAGACCTGAGGACACCAGATGCATGACTGCGAACTTTATTAAGATCTTCGTGTTGAATTAATAATCCAAGTGCGCCTTAATCCCAAAAACCGGGAAAACTACTTACTGGAAGACAAAGCCTCATATATAGCATTCACCAAGTTTGCCCAGAACCTGTAAGCCAGACGACTGACCATTCCTCTGCCTGCAAACTTCGAATAAACGTGTCAAACAAAGCTTCTCAGAGACCCCTAACCAGACATCAGGTTTGACTGCTTGATCCTTCATGCAGGACAAAACTGGAACTCTTCTGAGAAGTGACAAAACTCCACTTCCCGGAACATTGACTACCAAACGGGACAACAATCCCATGAATGACTCCCAACTATGACATTCTACACAACTTATTCAGCCAAAGCAACATTGGATCGCCTCTGCTGGGCCTCAAGTTTTTCTGGATGGTGCGGACCTGACCCTGCGGTCTGGTTTGCTCCCACCCATGCACACAGGCCACATTGGCAACCTGAGCCAGCTCCTTTTTCTGGCTCACTGTCTCACCTCTTCCTGGCAGGGTGGGGAGGGGACAGTTTGCTGTACCCTCTCCCCTGTCACTCTATTTCTTCCCTCTGGTGGGGGCATGGGCTTGCCCCACTGTAAACTGGAGTTGCCTTCCCTTTCGGCTCCATATTTCTGTCTATCTGCCCCCAGTCTTCAGCCTTCACCCCACTCTATCTGACAGCAACGCGAACACGCCCCACACAATCTAAAATCACCAATCTAAATTAATTTTGCCCAACATTTTGGACTTCTCCTAGCGCTTCCCGCGACGCGTACGTGGTTTTTTTTTTTTTTTTTTTTTTTTTTTCAGGAAATTAGGTGGCAGGACCTGCCAGAGTGAATTATATACTAGTGAGTTCCTGGTTTGCCTCCACGGGGCGAAAGTGGGACACTGTCGGGCCTCAGTATGGGTCTGGCGGCTAAATGACCAGATGAACAACGGTACAAGGCATTACACATATACAAAGTCCATACACTTTTAAATCTCTGGCTTTTCCAGTCAACTGGTTCATCCACAATGTAAACTACGCTAAGATGGGGGAATCCCCTGGTGCCGCTTGACCATAAACACACTTTACTGTACTGAGGTAATCCTTCCCCATGTGCTTCTGTTCCGAGGTGCCATTGGCCCCGAGTTCGTGTTTATGGATGATATTGCCACACCCCATCGCACTGCAGCTGTTGATATGCTTTTGGAAGGTGTGGACACTGTTCGAATGGATTGGCCTGCCCGTTCTACCGGTCTAAATCCTATTGAGCACATATGGGGCGCTCTGGGGAGACGCCTAGCGGCACGTCCACACCCACCAGAAAATGTTCACCAGCTGAAGATGGCGCTGACAGAGGAATGGACAATGGACAATGTTACAGCAAGAACTTATCAACAACATTGTTCTAAATATTGACAGGCGGTGCAAAGCCTGCATCGACATTAGGGGTGGCCATATCTCCTACTAAGAACCACCTCTTCTTCCCTTTGTTCCATCTTTGGCAGTGATGCATCTGTATCATGGCAGCCAGTACTATGTTGCCATTTTTGAATAAAGTGCCTCTGTACCGTTTGGTTTCCGTTGTTGTGTCGATGTTGTTTCCTTCATCATTTCTGTGGCACACGAGTTTCCTTTGGTATGCTTTTCCCATATCCAGGCCACTTCTATGAGAAGCTTACAGGTGAAAAACTGACTGGTCCTTAAATTTTGCACACCAGTGTATTTAATATCACAAGTAGTATTGAAGCATTCGTTTCACTGATTCGCATATATTATGCAGTATGAACTAACACATTTGAAGGCTATTCTTAAACTAGAAACGTACAGTGCAATCCATGCAAAAATTTCGCATTTGACAGAAGCTGTAATCTAAGTGTTTTTTTTTTTTTTTGAGGAAGAGTAGGGGGAAATAAAAAAAAAATAAAAATGTAGAAACGCTGACACGGAGAATTGTCAAAATAATGGAGTCTTTGTCATTAATCCAGAAAGTTGGCGGCTATGTATACCAGTATTCGTTTATTTTCATAATTCCAGCTTGTATTTTAATATTTCCCAAAAGCTAAAAAAAAAAAAAAAAAAACACATTTCTCTAATTGAACCTTTGTCATCATTTCAGGATAAGAAAAAATATCACTAAACAGACGTCGACTGTTGATACATTCCTTGAAACTGCTGAACCAGGCACAGGATCGAAAGAAAATTTACAACGTGAGTACGTGATCTTGTTACGATTGCCTTCGTTTGCGCTTATTTAGGAGCAAGAACTTTAAATAATTTTAAGAAAATGGAATTTACCGCTTTTAAATTAAATAGTTTCATGATTAAAAACGTAAATCTTCTTGGGTTTCTTATGCTCTTTCACTCATTCTTTAGAGTCGGTACAATTATCATGAGCTGTGAGAGTGGTGATGGAAATCCTCTTGAAACAAGAAGCTTTTCTTTTGAAAAGTGATTTGATGGTTTTCATAATGCTATAAAAGGCACTCGTGGCGGTGGTGTTGTTTAAGAAACGGAAGAATTGGCGAAAGAATTAAACTTTTGTTTCTAATAAGTATGAAGTTCAGTTTACCCGTGTGCATCTCTTGTATGTACCCAAGAGAAACTTATTTTCAAACAATTCAAATTCAAACTCAAAGGTTTTTAATCGGACTGCTATTCCCAAGTCTTATGTTAAATAAGACCTAACCTCGACACGAACAGTGCCCTCTTAAAGGGGGAGTTAATGGGCCTCATCTCAGGGCTTTCTTTTAAAAGGGGTTCTTAAAATTTATAGACGAGAATTAAAGTATCCCATTTTTCCAGTAATTCTTTATATACTCCATCACCCATTCCCCAAACAGCATAATGCTGTATACAGTACTGTGATTCTAAGAAATCGGCTAGCTAGCTAGTTATCTTCGCAGCATTTCACAGTCTATGCAAAATTTGGTTAATAAGACTGCCCTGAAAGTGTCAAATTAGGGCCTATACTCTTAAGATGACACTAGTTATGAAGTCAGTAATTCGAATGAAGGATTATTCCATAATACCTACTGCACTTCAAAATTTGATGAATTACGCTGTAACAAGTACTGAACTTTTTCTTACAGGCGGGGATATCAGTGAAATCAGAGCTTTAATTGAAGATCTTCGTCTTCGGCAGACTATTGTAAGTACATACATTTATTTTTATTTTTTCCCATTTTTCAATTAGATGTACAAACTCATAATGAATTTTGTTGCTCTTTAGGGACCTGAGAACCAAATAAAGGGATTAACTAATAAAGTAAGTAAATTTTTTTCTCTTTTCTATACTTAGAATGGTGCTAAACCTGCAAATGGAGCATACTTCACTATTATGCACCATTTGCAAGTACTTCTGATGCCGTACTGCAACCATTTTTTTTATGAGCTGCTGTTTTAGTTCTAAAGACAGATCAGAATTTTCCCATTTTATTTCCCTGTTCTGTGTCTAAACTAAACCGCTTTGTGTGAGTTTTTCTCTCTCTACCTCTCTACACACTCTCTCTCTGCACTCTTTGTATGTGCATTGTCTGGCTATATAGAAAAGGAAATCCATTATCTCTAATTCAGCGAGGAAATAATTATTATTTTGTATTATTTTTCATTTTTTCTGCAAGGTATGCTATTTCTAAATACTACGCATATATAAAGTTGGATCATAGAGTTCCAGTACTGAGTTTACATGATGATTTCTCAAATCCTCATTCGAGACATCTTTACCGCAACTACTCTATCAATAGCAATTTATTTTCTACGGTTACCAGCTATAAAGACTCGTTGTCCCCTACTTCACTTGACAGTTTTCCACCTCACATTTCACTAATTACTAAAAGTTGCAATCAGTTTGTGGAATTACTTAAAACCGTGTTTGCATTTTAAAAGCTTCCTCGCTTTACCGAACTATATACTTAACTCTCATTCTTCCACATCGCGATTTTGATGATCCGTTTGGTCTCCTTTACTCTGTCTTCGGCATTAACCATTTAGAAAAAAAAAGCAGAAAATTTTCGATTAAGCATGCTAGCTCTCGGCGGAGAAATTCGTTATCAGTACAATAATTATTTGTCTAGAAATCACTTACGTTTTCTTTCTTCTCAACGCATTATATTCTCCCTCCTTTTTTCCAGATTCTCTAAACTTTTCTTGATTATTTATTCATCATTATTTTTATATCATCTTTTTTCTTACTGAATTTATTGTTGTGTACGAATCTAAACTTTGTGCTCTGATTACGCATTTTTATTTTTAGTGTATTATTTTTTAAATTATTTATATCGAATTTTGAATTCTGCATTTGTTTTCAATTCAATATTAATTTGTATACGGCGCCTCCGTAGCCAGGTGGGCAGGAGCAGCAGTGCGTAGCACACGCTTCTTGATTAGACCGGTGTTCCAGCCCGTGAACACCAAATACGAAGGATGCGGAAAGGTCAGGGAATGACCACCGCATATCCCCGGAGCAATATGGCCTTAGTTGCTAATGCTCCTAAAAACTAACCAAACAACAACAACAATTTGTATATGAATTTATAGTTTCGTGCGCGAATTTAAGGTTTATATACCATATATATCATATACAGTAAATAAATTATTCATCAGATAATCAATATTTCGTGGATAATCCACGAAAACAGAAACTCGTAAAAATACACAAGAAACATAAATTTATTTGTACAGTTTAAATCCTAAAATTAAATTTCATGCATATTACTTGTTAATATTATATTTACGTGATTCTCTTTATTGTTATTTATGATATTTAAACGACTTGTTCAAAATGTTTTCAGTAATTTACTTCTTTGAAAATTGCTTCTCTTCTCGGTAAACTGACATATGGCCAACCCTGTATAATACACGAAGATACGGAAAAGTTTAATACGAACATATAATATTTTGAAAAAAAAAAAAAGTAAATCGATTAAAATTGCTTTTTCTTTTGGTTTGCCTTTGCCTACCAGTCAATTTTACTACTAAAATATCGAGGCATCATCTTGTCAGAAAGAGCAGTGTGTCACTGTTCCATGCAGTCAAGTAGACACTTTTTTTTGTTTGTTTGTTTGTTTGTTTGTTTACTGGATAAGTTTTTGTTCAATAAAAGAATACAATCCTTTTTCCGTTTAACATGATGGACGCATGCGAACTCAAATAAAATAATAATAATAAAAAAAAAAAAAACTCTGAAGAATGTTTTTTTAATCTAAATTAAGTCTCACTGTTCGGAGGGGGGAAATATGGGTAACCCACGGGTCAAAAAGTGTATTTAAATGGAGTCTTTTCTTTGACAGTAAAAAGAGGATGAACTGCGCTGACAGAAAGGGGTTTCTATAATCAGCACGAATGTATAAGATATAGGATACCTATGTTGAACATCTACCATATCCGTAGCGCAGTGGTGAGGCGCGAGGGTGCCTAGGTACACGTGCCTTGAGTAACCGAGATAGAAATCCGTGACTGCTAAATACGGTGATGTTTCTTGTATTCTTTCTCTCTATCTTGTGAACTCCTCTGATCGTATGGTCGTCCCGGAGTATAAACTGCAAATTTAATTATTTATTTACAATTCTGAATGGATAATGAAGGTTGGAAAAACATCTTTGCAATTAGGTCATCTTATAATTTTACAGTCGTATGTATTTATATTTCTGTAAATAGCGTGCACTCCATGATCGTTTTTAGCCATACAATCCTTCCCGACTAATTCTGAAATATTGGAATCGAACAGAACTAATCTTCTGCTGCAGCAGACAGGCGCGAAATCAAATCCCAGCCTTTTCCAAATTGGATGTAAAAACAGCTATCCTCGTCACTGTACTAACAGCAAAGGTTTTAATCCAGTGATTGTTTTTTACGATGAAAGCTGTTACTGACCTTTTCCAGTTATCGAAACCCACAATTTTTAAAACAAGAAAAGGTCTCCAAATATGAAGAAGGCAAGTAAGTTTATTTCCCTTCTTAAAGTTTCCTTCGCCTAGTTTAAGTTTCAATTGATAAATAATTTTCAATGTTAAATCGAAATGTACTAAAAGAGGTTTTATACTTATTACAGTGTAAACATCTCAACTACCAAATTGAACAACGTAACGTAGAACTCAGGAAAGCAAAGCGGAGGATAGAGGAATTAGAGAAGACCCTTTTGACCCTGAGCGACAAGGGACTAGCAAGGCTTCATATTCTTGAACAAAGCTTCGATCTAGATGACAAGATAACCTACACTGTTCATGGAAATAACTCATCAGAGTTGAGGAATGACAAAGACCCTCTCCTTTATCAGTGTTCACAAGCTGACGATATCTTGGCAGCAACCCGCGAGGAAAATTCTCTCGATTTACAACTGGACACTCTTCAAGAACAAAGAGAGCTTGAGCTTAAAAATGTACAAGTTTATGGTGATGACGAGTTGACCATGTCGGAGAACAAATTACTCGAAACTGATAGTGACACCCACGTGACTCCTGATGATAGCGTCTTCTCCTCTCTGCTAGTGCCAAGTCACAGCGTGAGGTCTCAGCTAAGTTCTACGGCAAGCTACGCATCCGAATTATCAACTTCAACGATCAGCAGCCATCGAAGTAAAAACGGAGATTTTAGTGAGAGTGACGAGAATGGCAGCGGATGGAAGCAGTAAAACACTGAACAACCATTTTAAGGGCAATTTGGAAATACTTTTTCGTTACAACCTTTTGGTAAGAAACGTAGTTGAAACTGGTAACGACTAGATAGTTGTTAAATATTCCAGTCTTACTCTGGGAGGCAATATGTTTAACTTATTCTGGTCAGAATTTGACAATCAATCATTCTCTTTGATTAGCTATGATAAAATATAAAATAAATTAGAATACACCGAGTGTAATTCCCTTTTTTTTTTTTTTTTTTCGTTTCACAATTACGTATTGCCGCATAGTTATGTGACAGTATTTGGTATGTTAGCTTCCCACTGCTGACTAAAATGCGCACACATTATTTTATGTGTATTCATTTTCTGTGTTCTCCTAAACCTGCTCTATAATGTACAAATGTTAAATGCCTATTTGTTTTCTTTCTACTACACGCAGTAAATAAATATTGTAATACTCTTCTCATGTTTCCTTTCTTTAACCCGGTAAATTCAAAAATTTCTCCTCAAAAATAAAAAAAATGTTGCAACTGAGGTCTGACAATGAAGGTCTAGCAAAAAAGTTAACATACATTTTACTACAAATTCATGAATAACGATTTAAACGCAATCTCCTTACGAGAAATTACATTTTTGCCAATATCGGTGCCATGCTGCAAAGTATCCGTAAAAGTCGTTTTCTGAAAGTCCACCCTCATGACAGCATAGCTGTTTCGTCAGAGGTGACGAAACAAAAGTGTCAAGTGACGTAACAAGTCATATTAAATATAATTGACAAGTCATAGCAAATATAAATATTACATTTTGCATAAATGTAAAATGTAATATCACTCATTTAGAGACATTTAGGTTCGAATACAGTCAGAAGCTGGAGGAATTCTTAAAAGCCTCTTCAATCATGATTGTAGTTGACGGGTCTCAGGCGAAGTAACTCATTGAGATAATTTGGATGTTTCAGAATGCATAACAATGCAAATCAGCTCGTGACAAAAGTTATACAAACATAATACGCATAGCGCAATATGGCCTTAGATGATTAGGTGGCTAATGACCAACACTGAAAACTCATTGTACTAACGCACAATGAGTTCTCAGCGTTGGAAACAAGAAAAAAAAAAAAAAAAAAAAAAAAACGAGAGAGTACGGAGGAGAGTCTGAAAAACTCAAAATTGTTTTTTTTTTCAGGAATTTTCTCACAGAGAGCACCGTGTGTGCAGGAGTGCTGTCGTAATAAAAATCCAGTTTTGGTACAAGCTTTGGTATAATAAGCAAAACATACCAGTATTCTCAAACATTTCAACATTTTCCGGTCAAACCCTTATTGTTCGTCTTACAATAAGCACTCTATGACAATTCCTTCGTCGGAGAACATCATTTCAGTTCGGAATTTTTTTTTAGAGGGGTAGGAATCACAGATGTGGATATTTTCCACTGTCAGCACGCAGGTCTCGACTCCTGTAATCGCCACCTTCTGTTCGAAAGTATTATGATAAATCAGAAGAAACCTGGAGCTTCCCTTTATTTCTATTCTCACCTTAGGTTTCTGGGATGGCGAAACTACATTTAGGTTCCACCCGCCAGATTGCTTAACAGCACCACGTAATCTTTAACAACCATAAAAAATCAGAGCTTTCGGACCCCTTGACTACCAGAGGTCTCCTCCCACGGCGGCGAACCTGGCCGTATGGTAGCTTCGCCACTGTTCTGGGCCAAAACTTCTTTGAGATTTATGAAATCATCTTGTACATCTAATCAATCAAATGAATAAACGAACAAGCATGGAGTATACGTAGAATTTTATCTCAAGCCAAGTAAAACTGCAACGTGTTACGTCAGGCTCTAGTGATGAAGCTTTTATCAAGTGCACAACACGTTTCGATAGTAAAATACTTGAAATTTTCGGCTGGAAGAGATATAGCTGAATGTGATCCCAGGCCGAGGTATCCCCTTTCAACACCCAACGTTGAAAATAATGATTAGGTTCGTGAATTTCTGAGAAACAATCGCTGCATTTCTCCCCAGATATTAATCTTTCGTCAATCTTATTTGAGGACACTACACTGAAATAGATGACCAAAGACAAATGAGAATAGTATCAAAAAAGCTTTATTGGACGGTTTCTTAATAACCTGAAAATTACCAAGAGACTCTGTTCAGTAATGGAATGTATGAACCGCTTTGAAATCAAGTTACTCAGCGAACGTGGCAAGCATGTGTTCACATAAACCAGTGGTTTTCAACCTTTTTTTTAATAACGGCACCTCTAAGTAATTTATTTTATTTTGCGGCACCCCTACTCAATCTTCTACCTGTTAGATCCGATTCTCTCTCTGTATGTGTGTATATATATATATATATATATATATATGTTATAGGATAGTTATTACAATAATATAATTATAAAAATTATATTTCATAATACAAATTATATATATATATATATATATATATATATATATATATATATACGTATATATATATATACAGTATATAATAATTTTATTCTTTATATAGAGGTACTAAGTAAACATCAATTAGAAATCACCACAAAATTAAAAAGATACTGTACACCGTTTTATAATGAAATAAACATAAATAAAAAAAATAAGTTTATTTTAAGTAACTTAAACCCAAATTACGTGGCACCCCTGGAACGTTATTGCGGCACCCCGGTTGAAAACCACTGAAATAAACAATAAATTCTTTGTATATGTGAACCTTAAAAAGAAAGTACTAAACCGTATTAGCCCTGCTTGCCCTTTGTTTTATATTAAACGCCAAAATAACTAAGACCATGAGGCATCAGTACTGTATATTATTTTTGTAAAAATTGCAATTATTACATTATGGTTAGTCTGCCTCTATTGTATGGAAGATTCGAGTTTCTGAAGGTGGGGGGGGGGGACCATGACATCTTCGCCCGAAACCTATTAACTCGGTTACCCCATAAAAGTTCCTTTCGTTCACACGACATTCAAAATCAAGTTTCTTCAGCACCCGATGTAAAAGAACAGTCGGAGCCAGTGCGAAAACCGGGAGGGTGCTATTACAAGGAGACAATGAAACAGTATTGATAACCCGAGGCAGATAGCTGGGGTCGTTGAACTGGCTGCATCTGTATTCACACGGGACCATTATGTTTCAGGGGAGAACACTTTTGCCTCAGCTAACATATAATGTATCAGCTTTTCTTACACCGTGGCCCATTTTATTGGTTAGGAGAATATCTCATGGAAAATATCCAATCTCTGGCTGATTTGACGGATCGCATTACATGACTTCCAAGTGACATCCTTCGGCCTACAGTCAAACTGCGCTTCCAGCATATAAAGTGGACATAAATGGTCACCATACTAAACATCTAAATCTTCATACCTAGCAATTCATCCAAATCCTATTATACCAGTTGCACACAACACCAATTTCTCCTTTGTGGTAGTTTATGGAACTAATACATTTCCCCTTTTTATTACTTTATTATTATTATCTAAACATTAAAAAGTTTTCCTCCTAGTGATATTTATTCGAGCCAATGAGAGAAGAGGGCAAGGGAATTACGTCACTACAAATGCAATTAGTTATTGACAACTGCCTCCATAACGTTCACCAACCTCGTGCACGTGATTCACTGTCTAACAATTGATGTTCCATTGTAACGTGCGTTTTTTTATATGTTAATGAATATTGTATATTTGTATATACTGTATTTTAGTATTTTGTAAATATTTTAAATATCTGTATAGTTTGCAAATATTTCAGTTAAATATTTTAGTCCTGCTCTTTCGTATGAAACAATATTCTTCATGTATTATAGAACCCGAAGCAAAAGGCCTTTTCCTAAGTGACCTATGTAAACGCAGGTAAATAATTACATGTGATATTGGATGAGGTCCAGTATAGTATACACTGGCAGGTACTTCGATGAAAGCGAGGAAGACTGCGATAATCGACAGGTGAAGGCACCTCCCTTTTCTGATTACCTTGTGTCGTCGAGGAGGGAGGGGGATTTGCTTAGGTAGGGTGTTTATCCCTCCATCGCACTGTTTTAAAACGGGAAAACGAGTTCCCGATTTAAAAGGAGTGGCAAATGTGCAGGCATCCTAGGCATAATCAACCTAGGAGGACAGTGAGCGGGGAAAGCAGCGGCATCTGCCAATCACTGTTTTTTTCCTCTCCGTTTGTCGAAATATGGGAGTCGTAAATTGTCAATCACTGCTTTCCCACTGTTTTGCTTGCCGCCATGTTGGAGGGTGTACACCGTTCTGGATTTTACCGTGATATATATTCGACCTTGATAATGCCGTGCACTACAAAAGCACAGGTAAATAATTACATAGTTCATTTCCTGATTAGATATCGATCAGTGCGTTTCGAAAGGTATGTCTTTTACGTAGAATAGATTTGACTTACTCCCCTCTACATTTTACGTAGAAAAACGTAAGCGGGGTGGGCGAGCAAACTATTATATTTAGGCCACCCAAATAATTAAATTCATCTGCCATGCTGTGTCTTATGTCTGTTAATTGCGTGTGTTCTATGGTCGATTTGTCTGTTTGCCGGACAAAATACCCCAGTTTCTGAAGTAAAAACCTTGCTATCTACGCCTGAGACGAGCAAAGCGAACAGGAGGCAAAACCCCTAGTTATTATTATTAGCTATATGGTGCAAGGAAGCCTGAGGCTTATGCTGCACCAGCCAAAAAATATATATCTGAGTTATCCTGAGAGAGAGAGAGAGAGAGAGAGAGAGAGAAAGAGAAAGAGAGAGAGAGAGAGAGAATGGTGAATAACGCAATTTCATTGTTATTCACCAGCAATCGTTGTGCGGTAAATTTTTGTCTTCGAACTCATTCATGTCGACTATAATTAGTATTGTGAATTTTATACGCAAAAATGGCCTGAACCATCGTCAGTTTAAAATTTTCTTGGAGGAAATCGAAAGCAAATATGGCGATTTGTTGTATCATACGGAGGTACGATGGTTGATTCACGGTAATGTGTTAAAAAGATTTTTTCAACTCAGAACCGAAGTAGACATTCATGAAGGAAAATTTAAAACCAGTCCCAGAATTAACACACTCTAAATGGTTATGGGAACTTGCATTTTTAACAGATATTTGTGAACATTTGAAACATTGAATAAAAAACTCCCAAGTCGCGATCTACTTGTAAATGACTTGTTCTACAATATTAAAGCATTTCAGATAAAATCAGAATTATTTAAAAATCAAATTGAACAAAATAATTTTTCCCATTTTTTGTGTTGTGAAAGTTTATATAATAATATGCCCAACTGTGATTTTTCTACCGACAATTTTGTCCGAAATCTTGAATTATTGATGGAAGCATTTGTTGATTTCGAAAACAATAGAAAATTATTTACATTATTTCAGAATCCATTTGATGTAAATGCTTCACAAATAGATAAAGATCTACAACTATAAATCGAAGATCTTCAAAGTAACGATAACCTGAAAACATTATTGAAAAATGAAACATTAATTAACTTTCATAAAACTTTGACAGAAAATGAATTTCCACAATTACAAAAATTAGCAAGAAGAATAATTTATATTTTTGGTAGCACTTACCTATGTGAATAAACATATTCAAAAATGAAATATATAAAATCCAAACATCGATCAAGAATGACAGATGAACATTTGCAAGACTTTTTAAGATTGGGAACTTCTACTATTAAACCTAACATTTCAGTTATTGTTAAATCAAAACAACTACAAACATCTCATTGATTTGCTATTTCTGTAATATCAAATGTGATTATAATAATAAAAATTGTGATTTTTGATATGACTATGGCTTTATTTACAATAAATATCCATTATTTATAATTTTTTTATAGTTTTTCTATCTTGTACAACCGGTTGGCCTGGTGAAGTCGCTAAAATTGCGGTTTTGGTTTACGGTGTTTTTAGTCGCCATTTGTTATGAATTTTTTATGTGGCCCTCCGATGAAAAAGGTTGGGGACTCCTGCTCTAGGCCATGCTGTCCACATTTTTATTTTTATTATTATTTTTTTTATTTATTATTATATATATATATTTTTTTTTTTTTTTTTTTTTTTTCTTGCTGGCTTCTAGGTCTGAGCAACCTGGGAGCAGGATTGCTGGCACCCACCGGTATTGCACTACCTCCGGTGGGTGCGGCATTTTGTGCAAATAAGCACATATAGGACAGTAGACCCAAGCCGGTTTCATCTTGCCTGGGGACGAGCACCAGGCGGCAGCTGCCCAGGTGTTCGCTGCTCCCTGGTGGCGATTACTGCTGGGCGTGCAGTTGGGATATACGAAGTACTGCTGTTTCCTGTGTGAGTGGGATAGTCGAGCCAGGTCCTCACACTACAAAGAAAAAGTCTGGCCTCTCAAGGCAAATCTGCACCCCGGGGGGAAAAAAATGTCCTGCACAATTGATCGAAGCAAAATTCTTCTGCCTCCTTTATACATCAAACTGGAACTCATGAAGAACTTTGTTAAGGGGATGAACCAGGATGGAAAAGCTTTCAAGTACCTGAGAGGATACTTTTTTTTACATTGGCATTAGTAGATGCATACGATGCAAGAAAGAAAGCTTATGCAGCATCAACCAAAAAAAAAAAAAAAAAACAACACCTCCCATTTCATCCCTCCATTCGTTCCAAATGCTTGTCCAGTTCAGCCTTAAATTTATTTAGGCTATCAACTTCCACAACAAAAGATGGAAGTCTTTTCCACCAAACAACTACCCCCTGGCTAAAGGCAGCGGGTAGTTAAGGATAGAATCTTTCTTCGTCCGCAAATTCGTGAACTTTTAAAAGATGAAACTATGAGCGAGTCCTCCAGGGTAATGAGAACGCAGCTTGGGAAGCCTTTAAAAGTGTTGTGCATGACTTCCTGGGAAACTATGTTGAGGCTGTGAACAAACAACCTTCTAGAAAAGTATCATCAATTAGGCTGCAACATGTCACTGAAAATCGACTTTCTCGACTCTCATCTGGACTTCTTCCTTGACAACTGTGGTGCAGTGAGTGACGAGCACGGTGAATGATTCCACCAACACATTTCAGCAATGGAAAGAAGATATCAGGGTAGGTGGAATGCTTCCATGCTTGCTGACTACTGTTGGACAGTAACAAGAGATGCCCCCGAAGTGGAAGACAAGCGAAAAGAAGGCGCTGTCGTGAATAGGCCACATTTTGAGAAAGTAGTTTTGGTTCCTTGCAGTTTTCTTGTGTTCTTGTTTTTTTACGTTTTAATTAAACACAACAACGATTTATGTTGTATCAAGAAAATGAAAATATGAGATTATTTTAATATTACTTTTCACTCCGACTACTACTGAAATTACTATATTCTATAATAGCGAAAGTACTATATCTCAAAAACTAGAGCTAATAAAAAATTTCTGAAGTCATATTCGTTTTTCTCGACCCAAAATTAGTCAAGTTTGCCTATTTTAAGAAAGGAAACAAATTCAAAGAATTTTTTTGTTGAACAGTGGAATTTTTTACCCAGTCCGCCTCTGCTCGTGCCATGCACTCTGTTCATTATCTACGCCACGAGCTAGTTACACAGCGAAAAAAAAAAAAAAAAAAAAAAAAAGATACAAGCTCTCTCGTCACACTAATTCTGCGAGATATGTTGATTTTTTTTTTTTTTTTTTTTTTTTTGCCCTCTAGCATTTCTGAAAAACCAAGCTATAAGCGACCATCGTAATTGAATTTTTTTTTTAAATCTGCGTACTTTGGAAGACAGGTTAAAATATATCTATTTTGTGTTATTATTAACAATAATGAAACAAATTTATATTTAAATTTGGAGTCCTCTGATAAAACTAAGGATCGGTGGAAGAAAGTTTTCGTAACAGTAGTCCAGCCGAACAATAAAAATTAAGGCATCAAATGATGTATAGGACTTTATTGAGGTAGGGAACTTAAGGAGCCGTAGCATAATCTATTTAGGCAGCTGAGTTCGAAAACCTGTGATAAAACCCAAAAATGGATGCACCACGCAAGGTAATTCATTCAGCACTCAATACTACAGAAGATGAAGAGCATCTTGAGATTGCTATACTTGTTCTCTCAGTAGCCTAATAAGGCTGCTAGAAAGAACATGGAGGTTCGGTCGATGATACAGGAAAATCATAGGATATACGCAATTTATAGACAAAGTGCAATGAAGCCTCATCGCCTTAGCTGCTCTAACGCAAAATCAACAACAGAAATATTAACTGTTTATATTCGGAAGACTTTGTAATAACCTCATAGATTTGTAATCTCAGATGGAATAACCCGAGCATTTTACATTGAACTTTTCCTTATCTCTGCAGACCTCTGTGATAACAGGATTGCTAGAATCACGACGGCATCGCTTTTCCACCAGCATGACTGATTCATGTTTTTTTTTTTAAAACAGTAACGGGAATCTAGCAAAAAGATGTCCGAAATGTCACAATACTGGTAAATGAAATTGAATTACAAATGATCCTCTGAAAACGTTAGCAAGTATGAAAATAATTTCTGTTGTACCAACTAGGGCTTACAATACCGAGATCCCGAATACCGGTCATTTTTTCCCGGTATTGAAATACCGGTATTGATACAAAAAATACCGATTTTTCGGTATTAATTGAAAAAAATAATTGTTTATAATTTAATCACATAAAGGTTATAAAATCACCTTTGTGTGATTATGACGTCGTTATCTCTACTAGCAAATGTTCGCTAAATCATCGATTAGGACACCATGCAACGTTGCAACCTGTCCACAATTCTCGGACAACTTCATGTCTGACCGTATCGTAACTCCCAGGTCCCGTTCCTCCACTACTGACTTTAGTTCAACTCTACCAAGTGTATACGTTATTTTGGGGTTGCTGTTCCCCAGGTGTAAGACCTTGCATTTTGCTGAATTAAAGCATAGCTGCCACTTTTCTGACCATCCCTGAAGTCTATCTAGGTCACTCTGAAGAAGCTCTGTTTGGCGGCGATCATTAACTACTCTACTGATCTTTACATCACTACAAGTTTAGACCTCACGCCCTTCATAAATGTCATTTAAGATGATCAAAAACAACAGTAGTCCCAATACTGATCCTTGGGGAACACCACTTCTTACATTAACCCAATCTGAGGAATAACCATTTATCACAACCCTCTGCCTGGTGCTCTCAAGCCACCGTGCTATCCATCTAAGGATTTTCCCTATGATTCCAGCCTGCTCCAACTTATAAAGTAACCACTCATGTGGAACTGAGTCAAGTGCTTTTCTGAAATCCAAATAAACAATATCGAAATTATTCCCTAAATCCAGCTCACGAGTGACCTGGCAAAATGCCTAACCAGATTTGTTAAACATGATTTTCCCTTTACAAAACCATGCTGTGTATCCTACAGAATTCCATCCTTGATCATTGCCTCCATGATTTTCCCTGCTATTGAAGTTAGGCTGGCCGGTCGGTAATTTCCCGTTATACTCCTAGTACCGCCTTTATGTTCCAATTTACGCTAATCCAACGGAATCTCTCCCGAGTCCAGTGATGCTCTCATAACCAGCCTTAATGGTTCAATGCACTCACTTGCCACTTCCTTTAAGATAATAGGGTATATGCCATCAACCACAGGAGCCTTACTCGCCTGTAGGAGAGTAAGTTTTTTTTTCATTAAATAATGATTTGAATGAAATTCCACCATCATTAATTACATTTTTTCAACTTCACTTCCATAATATCTCATTGACACAAAGTTTTTTTTTTTTTTTTTTTTTATGTAAATATCGATGCAAAGCAGCTGTTCAGTTCATCTGCAACTTCAGCTATGGTATCTAATACTGTCCCACGTCTATTACATAAAGGTCCAATCTGATTTGTCCTTCTGTTCTTTGCATTTATATATGTGAAGAACTCTTTAACTGCACTCTTTGCTCTCTTCTTTATCCCCACTCTTTTCTCTCTCCCAGACTCAGTAAAGATAATATAGTGAAAATTATACTTCGCTTAATAAAACGTCTTTCTCCTTCAGAAAATGATAAACAGAATTCAACCTTGGAAGACTAACGTGGAACAAAACAGCACTGTTCCGCAAATTCTTTCCAAAATAAGAAATTTCCTGACTCCAATGAGATTTTAAAAGATGAACTTGAGTCGGAAATTAATGAAATACTTTTAACTATTTTTGCTAAAAAAAAGTTCAAAGCCTAGAAAATATGGACTGACATCGTCTACGATTATCCCAGTACAACAGTACCAGAATAGAATCCGAAAGGGGGTTTTCTGCCGTTAATCAAATATGTACTAAAATTAGATCCATTTTAAACGATCATACTATTGATTGCTTATGTTTCTTAAGAGCTCACTTTATACAGACAGGTAGTGTGGATGCTTAAACATAACTAAACTTTGCAGTAACAATAGTATTTCTTTGTTTTTAGAATAACTGTATTTTAATGATTTTTTTTCAGAATATTTATTATTACAATAAAAGTTTATTTAAAACATGAATTCACGTTATTACAATACTTGTTTTTTCCTTACTTTATTGCACCTAATTGTCATCAAAATTTATTGAGAAAAACGTTTGTTTTTGGAATAAAGGTATTCCAAAAAACTTGAAACCGGGATACCGGTATCCCGGTTTCATAAATTAAAAATACTGAAATACCGGTATTGTAAGCTCTTGTACCAACCATTGACGCAATCGCTGTCTGTGCAGAATGCCAAGTTTAACCATCACCATCTCTCATCCTTTGGATAAGAGATGGCGCCACATACTTTATTACAGAAGTTCAAATACTTTTTTACAGCCGCAGAAAGTTCATACTTAATACTTAAGGAAGCCAGTATCTCATCAAGGATGAGTGCAAGGCAACGACAATCACATGGACTGCAAAATTTAACAGGAGTAATTTTAGGTCTAAATGTATGGCACAATGCGCAGGTCGAAAATTCTATGTCGTGTTCAAACGTGACCGATAACGCAACGCGCGCACACACGTCAGTGAATAGAAACTATAACCAATTTCTTCAAACTCATATGTTTGAAGGCGTAATGAGTATAAATAAATTATATGAACCGTGTTTTGCTGTATGAAAAATTTTTTACCCTTTTGTCATAATCGACGCTTTTCACTTTTTATTTTACTTTATTAAAAAGCATATATGTTAGAATGTTTCCGATAACAGTGTATTAGATTACCAGAGATAATTTTTACAAGTGATAATAAGTAAATTTTAATACATAGCCATTTAAGAACAAGAAAAGTGATGGTGAAGATGGGGATAAATACTCGTATATAAAATGGAGCATTAAGGACAAATTAGTACTATGGCTAAATGGATGGTGAACAGTGCCGTGCCTAGATATGGACAAACCGGGCGGTCGCCGGGGTCCCTGGAATTTAGGCCCCCGAATTCCGAAGATATTTTAATACATTTTTTTAAATGTAAAAAATGGTTGTTTCTTAATATAATACTTTAATTATACAAAAAAATTCAATATGGACTTATTTATATTGCAGTAAATTTATTTATTTTATCTGATATTAAAAGAAATCAATTTTTGCCTATTTTTATTATTTAAACCTAATTTTAATGCAACAAAAACCCACAATAATGCAGATCCACATTTAAAACTTTGCTTAGCGCTGAATGTAACGTTATCAGTTACGAGACTCGGCAGCGTTAAATGAAATCAAAGGCACAGACCAACGGAAAAGAAGCAAAATTGCAGTTTGAAATACAAGGTTCGTTAACAGAAATTACTTCTTTTAAATCTATTAAAAGTTTAGTCGTTTGCTTTGAAACATTGAGTATTGTAAATAAAGTAAGTAAAGCCATGCAAAGTATTCATATCAAAGAACAGTTGATATGAATACTGCAATTATATTGATAGAAGGTGTTCTTAATCAACTAAACGAATTTAGAACATTAGGATTAAGTTGTGTATGGATAAAAAGGTATGGATAAAGCTATACACATTGCAACTGAGTTGAAAGTACCGTCAGTGTTACCAGAAGTGCGAGTTTCTAGAAAAAAGCGTGAGTTTACCTAAGAAACTTCATCAGATGAACGCCTTATTGATCCAACCAAAAGGTTTGAAACGGAATTTTTTAATATACTGTAATGATCGATGTAGTTTTCGTTAGCTTACAAGAAAGATTTGATCAGATGAATGACATATTCTCGGCTTTTCATCTTATTCTAAAATCAGTAAACTTCGTGAATTTATTGGCGAGTGCAATAGAAACGAAATGTCAACAGCTTGAAGGAATTCTCATTAGCGAAGACGGAAGCAGCGACATCGATGCCAAAGAGTTACATAAAGAAATCCAATCTTTGCAACATGTTTCAAAAGGAAAAAAAAAATTGGTTGCTTGGAATTATTGACATTTATTTGTCAGTTGAATTATTTATAAATTTATTAGTTGAATTCTATCCCAACATCACCATTTCTCTTCGGATATTATTAACATTACCAATTACGGTTGCGTCTGGAGAGAGGAATTTTTCATGACTCAAAATGATTAAAACATATTCACTAACAACAATTGGCCAAGAAAGAATTAATGGATTGGCTTTTATGTCAATAGAACAAGATGTACAAAAAGGTATAAAAACATCAGACGTTACAGACAAATTTATATCATGTAAATATCGTAAGGTAATGATGGAAAACTTTTAAGTTTATATAAATAATGTACCAGTCATCAGGAGGGAGCAGAGGGGAAAATAAACCCCCGTTACCATGTGTATAAGTTCCTAGGTCGACATAAACAAAAACACTCAAAAACCTGGTCGTCATGCCCCATTACGATGATACCTGGATATGCTACTGCTAGTCATTAAAGTAGTAGAGACATGGATGCAAGAAAGCAAGCCTATGTGGCATTAGCAAAAAAAAAAAAAATATATTTCACACATCCATTACCTCTAAAGATTTGTCCAGTTCCTCCACGAATTTATTTAAACTATCAACTTCCACAATGACAGTTGGAAGTTTCTTCCAGCATCAACTACAAGCTGCTAAAGGCAAATTTTTGCACATCTATTCTACAACTGTCTTTCCTCAGTTTGAACTTATGCCCCCTCAGGTTCATAATCTGAGCAAGAGGAGATATCCCATCTGAACTGAGCCTGCTCAACCAAATTCAAGGCCTTATACACCTCAATTAGATCACCTCGCAAGTGCCTAGTCTCCAGATGCTGCAATTTGCAGAACTTAAGCCTTTCTTGGTAAGAGGACCCCTTTGTTCCCATCACCAATCTTGCCCTTCCCTAAACTCGTTCCAGCAGCTCTACATCCTTAATAAAATGAGGCTTCCAGAGCTGTATGCAGTACCCAAGATGTGGCCTGACCATTGACTTATACAATGGAATAATCACCTCTTTATCCCTACTCAGACATGGCATGGTTTTGTTAAGGTCTTGCCTGACCAATTTGATTGGATACTATGATGCAGTCACAAAAGAACTGGATGCAGGGAAAAACTTTGATATTATATACTTGGATCTTAGAAAGGATTTTGATACTGTTGCACATGGAAGACTGCTGCACAAATTGGAGCAGTGTGGCATTGGAGGCAAATTGCTGCTATGGATAAAGGGGCAGTTGAGTTGGAGAAGACAGAGAGTGGTAATCAATGGACACTGCTCATCGTGGACTAATGTTATTAGTGGAGTCCCTCAGGGTTCAGTGTTGGGTCCATTATTGTTTTCTGTATTTATAAATGATATTGATGATGGTATATCAAGCTTAATGTCCAAATTTGAAGACGATACAAAGGTTGGCAGGGTTGTCAAGGACACTACTGAAACTATGCTGCTGCAACAGGATCTGGAAAGGTTGAGCAGATGGGCTGAGAGGTGGCAAATGAAGTTTAACATTGACAAATGTAAAGTACTACATATGTGAAACAGCAACCCCAGAGCAACGTATCAACTCTGTGGTACTACACTGACAGTGGTAGAGAATGAAAAGGACCTGGGGGTAATTGTGCAGGTAGATATGAAGTTCTCTGAGCAGTGCAGACAGGCTGCAAGAGTAGCTCATGGTGTCTTGTCAATGATATACAGGAATTTTTCTAGCAGGGATAAGGAGGTGATTATTCCCTTGTATAAGGCAATGGTCAGGCCACACCTTGAGTACTGTATATAGGTCTGGAGGCCTCATTTCAAGAAGGATGTAGAGCTACTGGAACGAGTACAGAGAAGGGAAACAAGATTAATGAATGGAACAAAGGGGTACTCTTACGAAGAAAGGCTTAAGTTTTGCAAATTAGTGTCTGGAGACTAGGCACCAGCTAGGTGATCGAGGTGATCTCATGGGGTTTTGTCAATGATATATAGGAATTTTGCTAGCAGGGAAAAGGAGGTGATTGTCCCTCTGTATAAGGCAATGGTCAGGCCACGCCTTGAGTACTGCGTACAGGTCTGGAGGCCTCATTTTAGGAAGGATGTAGATTTGCTTGAGCGTGTACAGAGATGAGCAACACGATTGGTGAGGGGAATGAAGGGATTCTCTTACCAAGAGAGGCTTAAGTTCTGCAAATTGCAGTGGCTGGAGACTAGGCACCTGCACGGTGATCTGATTGAGGTCTATAAGGCCTTGAATGGGTTGAGCACGCTGAATTCTGATGGGATCCTTCCACTTGTTCAGATTACGAACCTATGGGGCCATAAGTTCAAATTAAGAAAGGACAGATGTAGAATAGATGTGCGGAAATTTGCCTTTAGCCAGCGGGTGGTTAATTGCTGGAACAAACTTCCATCTGTCGTTGTGGAAGTTGATAGGTTAAATAAATTTAAGGAGGAACTGGACAGGCATTTGGAGGGAATGGAGTGATTTTTTTTTTTTTTTTTGGCTGATGCTGCATAAGCTCCTACACTTGCTTTCTTGCATCATGTGCCACTACTACTACTACTACTACTACTATTGAGGTGTATAAAGCCTTGAATGGTTTGAGCATGCTCAATTCTGATGGGATTCTTCCTCTTGCTCAGAATAATTACCTGAGGGGGCATAAATTCAAATTGAGGAAAGACAGATGTAGGATAGATGTGCGGAAATTTGCCTTTAGCCAATGGGTAGTTGGTTGATGGAACAAACTTCCATCCCTTGTCGTGGAAGTTGATAGCCTAAATAAATTTAAGGCTCAGCTGGACAGGTATAACGAATGGAGGGGTGAAGTGGAAGTTGGTTTTTTTTTTTTTTTTTTTGGCTGATGCTGCATAAGCTTGCTTTCTTGCATCATATGCCTCTACTAATGCTAAAATGCTATTAGCAAAATTCCTGTGTATATCATTGACAATACCCCATGACCTATTCTGGCAGCCTGTCTGCACTGCTCAAAAAACTTCATATCTGACTACACAATTCTTCCCAGGTCGTTTTCATTTTCTGCCACCCTATATAAATAAATAATTTATGATTTGAATAATTTTGGGGCGTTTCCTGTTTTTTTCAATTTTACAAATTCCACCTTTAATTTTTGCGAGGGGGTGCAAGATGAATATTTTGCCAGTCTAGGTATACAGCACTGATAGTGAAGTGTAGGAAATCGCAGTTATACGAAGAGTGGCAATAAAGTTCTCAGACTAGCACTATTGCGGTTAGGTTCGATGAGTCTGAATATAAAATGGAAGTGGTATGTTGTAGTTCAAACTTCCTCCAACAGATTATAGTACAGAGATTGTTAAGTATGCTGACAGCTCGCAATTAACAACCACTTTCGTTGGTACCGTTAACATGCCATGTCATGATTTTGGAATAGAGCGCCGAACGAATATCAAATTTTGAATCAAACGAATATCAAACTAGAAAAGTCTGCAACAGAAACATATGAAATGTTAGCTGTTTATGGTTATGAAATGTTAAATCGTAAAAGTGTGCATGAATAGTATAAGCAGTTAAGAGGTGGACTGGAGAAATGTTCATGCAACCCAAGAAATGGCATTCATCAACATCTGGAAATGAGGATAGGGTTGTAAAAGTTTCGGAAATTGTGGAAAGAGATAGTCGTTTAACCCTCAGAATGACGGCTGATGAGTTGGATATGAATCGAGACAATCTGTCAAATTCTGCATGAAGATTTAGGGAAATGGAAAGTCTATGCATAATTTGTGCTGTACAGCCTCAGAGATGAGAAGAAGCAGTGCAGAAGACAGAAATTCGAACTGGACTCGGATCGGGCAAGTTAGACAGATGTGGGAGGGCAGAGAGTTCATTGTCATGTTCCTAAAACCAGTTAGCAACCTGCTGGGCTTTGTGGCATAGCAAGCATCTTACTGATAACTGCTAGAATTGTCTGGATATGCTGTAATCATGAAGCAGTGTACTTGTTTGATGACGATTCAAAGGTAAGCATTCCTATCAAGCTGTTGGTTAAAGGTGGTAAGAGAACCCAAGACATTCCATGAAAACAATCACCGAATCATAACACCACCACCTCCTCCAGCTTGTCCAAACACCAACAGTGCATCCAGGAGCCATGGCTTCATGGCCTCTCCAAATATGGAGAAGCCCATCAGCATGATAGAGTTCAACATGGGATTCATCAGACAAGGCAACAGATGTCCACATGTCAGTGATCCAGTATTGGTGCTGACATGTCCATGCAAGTTGCAGTTTTTTTGTCTGGCAGTGAGCATGGGCACCTCTGACAATTATTGACTGCTATAGCCTATAAGAGCTAATGTCTAGTGCATAGTCCAGGTGGATAGTCTTGTTGTTGCTATATTGCACTTGGTGCAATACAGCAACAACATCACTTGGTGGTTAGGTAGCCAAGTGGGCAGGGGCAGCAGTGCATAGCACATGCTTCTTGATTAGACCGGGGTTCGAGCCCGTGACCACCAAATACGGAGGATGTGGAAAGGTCAGGGAATGACCACCACATATCCCCAGAGCAATATGGCCTTAGTTGCTAATGCTCCTAAAAACCAAATAACAACAACAACTTGGTGGTTAGCTGGGCCACTGTGCTGTATTGCCACTGTATAATGAGAAGAGACATGATGCTTCAACCACACATGCATGTCCCTCACATATGACCTTCAGCTAGTTGTTCGACCACTGAGTATCTCAATTAAATTGAATTTGAATGGAAATCATGCCTCAGACCAGAGCAGTAAAACAAAGGGCTCAGGGGAGAGTTGAAGGGGAAGTTATCATCTGAATGAAGGCCTTACAAAATGTATTACTTGTCTGATGTTCAAGTAAATATTTGGAAAGGGACATGATACAGCCAAAGGGAATGTCTTTGCATGTGTTCAATGTAAAGAGTAAAAGTAAAAGAATAGATCCCCTTGAAGGAATTAAATTGGAGACCCATCAAGCTCTGAGCTGCCAACTTCAATGCCAGAGAAATGGGATTGATTATACCAGGCAACAGATTTCTACATATGTTACAGGGTCCAGTGCTGGTGCTGATCAGGGATGGATCCTGGTTTTGTTGGGCCTGAAGCTTATAAAAATTTTGGGACCGTCTTTAAGAAAAAGAATACAAAATTACGAATACAAAATTGGGTACAAAAATTAATAGTTATTTAGAATGAGAAAAGAAATCACAACAAATTACAAATTTAAAAAAGCTGACAAATACCACAAACATCACAAAATCTAGAAAAATAACAATATTTTTATTAATTAACTGCCTGACACCTCTATAATACTTTTTTTCCTACATTTTTTGGCTGCATACTCTTTGATCACCTCTTCATATGATAATTTTGTAATATCATTTTATACAGAAGATAATTCAGCATTTCCTCTAGCATGGTTAATCAAAATTTGTTTTTTTATTATTGATAGTTTAGAAAAGTTTATTTCAGCTTCACAGCTTGTTATTGGTAATGATGTAAATTTTTAGGATTGTTTTCAAATTTGGGGAAACCTCTATCAAGTTTCCCTCAGCATGAATTGTTGAGGAGGCTTCTATCCTGCAGTGGGTTGTAATGGCTGCACTTTACCCTTTTTTTTTTACTCTATCAAGTTTCTTTCATATATGAGCCATAAGATTTCAGGGCATTTCAAGTTTTCTTGTGCAGCAACTAATCTTAAATATTCTTTGAATTGACGACACTCAACCAATGTGTTCATGTGATTCACTCCTCTTCATTAATTGGATTATCAAACAATCCAAGAGCTTCTTCATTGCTTCTATTCAAAATTTATCACTTTCTTATAATGAATTACTGCTTTTGGTGTGATCTGAAAAAAAAATTTTTTGTTACAATTCGCTTTTTGATGTCAGAATAATTTCTATTGATTTCATTGCTCATCTTTATTGCTCTTGTTTCATATTCCATTAATTTTTTATCTGAATTTTATCTCTTTTATCTCTGAATTTTATCTCTCAGTTCTTTAATTAAAAGATGGCAAAAGAAGGTATCCTCACATCTGGTGAGTATGGGCTTGGCACACCCAGGGTCCTGAGCTGGTTATCATCATTCTTCTCTTTCTTCTCTCTCTCTCTCTCTCTCTCTCTCTCTCTCTCTCAGGGTAATTAGGGAATTTTTTTTTGGCTGGTGCAGCATAAGCCTCAGGCTTCCTTGCACCATATAGCTAATAATAATAAATAAAAATAAATAAAAAAATAAATAATATACATCCAAATCAGGAGTCTGTAATTTCTCACCTGTTTTATTAAAACTTTCCAAAACATCTTTCCAAATTGCAGTTAAAAATGATGTATTCGAGCTTTATCAACTTTTTGAATAAACGTTTTTGCATCTCGTTTGTGTTCAGATTTCTCTTCAGTCTTCAAATTGCATTTTAGAGTCTTTATAATGTCATTGTACCCATATTTCAAGCCTTGAACAGCTTTATAATGGGCAGACAATCTCATTACACTTAGATTCTTTAAAGAAAAATCCAAGTTGGCATGTTTATTTAAAATACTCCATCTACAAGACTAACCCGAAAAGAAAACATAACTGTTGCAAAATACCGAAGTAGTCAACAACTTCAGGTACAGTGGAGGCTGCTTGTTCTCCAACGAGATTAAGGGAATGAGCTGCCCGTGGTACATATTATGCATACTTATTAATGTTTTTAAAGAGTGCTCGCAGCCCTTTCTCCTCGCCTTTCAATAACAGCTGCATTGTCATACGACTGACCGAGAATGTTGTTCAACAGCAGATTATAATCATCCAGAACTTGTTTCACTTTGTTGAATAAAGTCACAGATAGAAAATATGATGGAAGGAAAGTCGGAGTGGAAAGAGACAGCAGTCTTAACCAATTGTGGTTAAAATATCTTACTTTTGCAAATTTTACAAAAACATATGGCCATGTGAACACATTGCTATGAACCCCCGCCCCCAGGACCCTGGAAGGGGCCCATTCAAGTTAGGAGCCCTGAAGCTTCAGCTTCATTAGCTTCACAGTAAATCTGCCTCTGGTGTTAATGTATCCATGCAAGCCGGTGTTTCTTTCTGTCTGGAAGTGAGCATGGGCATCACTTGCGCATGAGGCAACACAGTCAGTGACTCTATTGTCAAGGGAAATAAGAAATATATTGGGCAAACAATTTAGGTGGAATAGAATCAGGGTATATCTGGCTAGGATGGAAAACTTGAAGACAGTGTAGAGCAGATATCATCTTTTAAGGGCACAAAAGGCGATACTGTACACACAGTGGAACTAATGACATTAGGAGTAGGAGAACTAAGGACTTAACAAGTACAGAACAATGTTGAAAAAAAAAAAAAGCATAAGTTGGGGTTAAATTTTAAAGTGTCTGAAATTCTGCCCAGACACAATAGGGAATACATGATGAGAGCCTTGTCAATCAATCTGGCCCTGGAGAGATTATGTAAGGCTCGTGGGGTAGAATTTTTCAGTGTGGTCTGAGCTTGTTAACTGGAAAGACTGCTTCTACATGAATGGGATACACTTAAATAGAAAGAGTGCAAAGGGTGCAAGAATATTTGCTAATGCTATTGAGGCAGTGTTAGGTGGGTAGCAAAACTGCTAGCATGGAGGGGAAGATACACAGAATAACAGATTAACAATAGCCATAAGCAGAGGTGAAATGGACTTTTGGCAGTCTAAGTTTGCCTGTGATACAAAGATTGGCAGACTAGTTAATGACAGTAATGAAGGTATGCTGCTGTTGCAACAAGATCTAGAAAAATCAGATGGGCTGAGAAATGGCAATCAAAGTCTAACATTTATATATGCAAGGTATTGTATGTCGGTAGCAGTAATCCCACAGTAACATACTACATTGAGGTACCACACTCGGGATAGTGAAAAATGAAAAGAACCTGTGGATAATTGTCAAATCAGATATGAAGTTCTATGAGCGGAGCAGACAAGCTCCCAGGTCAATGATATACAGGAATTTTGCTAGCAGGGATAAGGAAGTGATTATCCCATTCTTTAATGGCAATGGTCAGGCTTCATATCTTGAGTATTGCATGCAAGTCTGAAGGCATTTTAGGAAGCTTGTAGAGATGCTGGGATAGGTATGGAGAAGGGCAATGAGACTGGTGAGAGAAACAAAAGGTGTTCTTACCAAGAAAAGGTTCAGTTCTGCAAACTGCAGCATCTGGTGACTAGGCACCTGCAAATGATCTGATTGAGGAGTTTAAGGCTTTGAATGGCTTATTCAAACTCAGTGCTGATGGGATTCTTCCTCAGACTATGCACATGAGGGAACATATTCAAATTCATGAAAGACGGTTGCAGAATAGATGTGTGGAAGTTTGTCTTCAGCCAATAGTGGTGGAAAAATCTTCCAACCATTGTTGTGAAAGTGGATAGTCTGAATACATTCAAGAACTAGATAAACTATTGAATGGTATGGGTAGATGAATGGGGTTTTTTTTTTTTTTTTGACTGATGCTGTAGAAGCTTGCTTTTTTGCATCATTTGTTACTACTAATACTCACAGTAGACTTGTGACACAACAGAATGGGAACATCTAGCCATGCTGTCTCTTTTTAAGATACTGCATTTATTATCTTTTAGGGGAACAAAAGGGGATTTCTTGTACACATGCTGGCACTAATGATATTAAGGGTAGGATTTAATTAACATCTGAGGATTTAATTAACAGATACAGAGCAATGTTGAAAAAAATTACAAGTTAGGACTGAAATTGAAATGTCTGCCACACTGACCAGATTTGATAGGAGGGAGTATATGATGAGAGCCTTGTCAATCAATTCGACCCTAGAGAACCTGTGCAAGGCTCGTGGGGTAGCATTTTTGGCTGGGATTTAGTTTATGGTGCACCCTCTCTAGATTCGCCGACACAGCAGCGATTGACGGGTGGAGACTCCACCCAGCATCATGTGATCACCTGAACATACGGAAACATCTGGCACAAGTGCCACGCGGTGCGTGTCACGTTTCCGTATGTTCGGATTATGAACTTCGCTGTTAGAAATATCATGTGGTGTTAATATTTGATTAGCAGATTATTAATTTTATGGATGCATAATTAAAAACAAAAAAAGAAAAGTTGTTTGGTTTTGGAAAAGGCTGAATAATACGTATATTGCGGGTGTGGGGACAGGAACCCTATAGAAACGGGTGTCCCCCAAAAAAAAAAAAAAAAAAACCCTATTTGCATATTCGATTGCTAGTGACTTAGTTTTTGGTTTTTCTTGATTGAGATGGGTGTCTACACCCATACTGGGTGATTTTTTCCTGTGAAATATTAGTTCGAAAATGTTGGGTTGTTTATAAAATATAATTCGATTGATGAGGTGAGTAGTTTTCTGTCTTTTTAGCATTTCTGTTAACGGCATCGGTAATTTTCAGTATGAAATCATGTAGTTATCAGTGATTAATCAATTGCTTGTGATTTACTTTTTGCTTTGCCTTGGTTAAGTGTAGGTGTCTCTTCAACTGGGTGATTTATTCCTGCAAAATATTAGTGCAAAAATGTTGAGTCGTTTAGAAAACATAATTCCATTGATAAGGTGAGTGATTTCTGTCCTTTTATTAGCATTTCTGTTGACGGGCATCAGCAAATTTCAGTGTTATTGCTCATGAAATCGTCTAGTCATCAGGCGTTGCACATGGTGTTAATTTTTGTTACAAATAATATGGTAATTACTTGTTTTTTAATGTTCGGGCAGAAAAGCAGGGGATCAGGATCCACTATCCCGTCTAGTAATGTACAAGCAAGAAGAATCAATGGTTGCAAGTGGTGTGCATTTTTTTTGAAAAAATTGCCATATTGCCTTTTCTTTTTCTTCATTTCAGTTCCAATTTTGTGGGGGTTGGGGGCGACAGCCCCCAGCAAAAAAAAAAACAAAAGACATTTGTGTTCACTCGCATCAGCAATTCTCGTTGTTAATGCTTGCAAAACAGTCTAGTAAACGTATGGGCGAGAAGAATCAGTTGTTGCATGTAGTGTGAATTTTTGTTACTTGTTTTTTAAAAAATTGCAGTTTTTTCCTTTTCTTTTTCTTCATTTCAGCTCCGCTTTTGTGATGTCTCGTGACATATTGCGATCCCCAAATAATGTACATTTTTGTTACTTTCTTTTTAAAAAATTGCCATTTCCCGTTCGTTCTATTTTTCGTTTTGATTTTCCACATTATTGTTGATCTACAATAAAAATTGTTGATTTGTCCGTTCCATTTCTATTGTGAAATTTCCTTAAAAATTACCATTTTGCCTTTTTTTTTTTTTTTTTTTATTCTTTTCAGCCAATCTCATTGTTAATGCTCGTAAAATGTGCATTTTTATTTGTTTTATTTTTAATAATTATTCATTTGCCGTTCCTTTTCTTTTGCAAAATTTCCTTTTCCCCCCTTTTTTTCTTCTTTTCGGCTCTATCTGACTTATTCAAATGTCACGTGAAATTTTGTGATCCCCAAAAACGTTTATTTTTTTAACTTGAACTTTTAAATTTATTGAATTTATCCTTTGTTTTTAGCCGCCATATTTGTTGCTGTGCCACATGACATTGACCTGTCACTTGACATCTGCTGGGCAAGGAAAGGGGGAACACAGTGAGTGGGCGGAGTCAAGCCCGTCAATCACTGTTTTCCCCTCTTCTCCTCGCTGCCATTTTGAAGGGTGCACCATAAACTAAATCTTTGCCTCATTTTTCTCAGTGTGGTCTATGCTTTTTAACAGTAGAGACTGTTTATAGAGGAATAGGACAAACATAAATGGAAAGGGTGCAAGAGTATTGACTCATGCTATCGTGGAAGTGTTAGGTTGGTTGCAAAACTGCTAGCCTGGGGGAAGGGGGAGGATACACAAGCTAACAGTCTGAGAGTAGCTGCAGGCACAGATGAAAGTAGTTCTTTCATCTATCTGCTTCTATCAGAACATGCAACAGCCTGCAAAGCAAAGTACTGGGGATTTCAAGATTTGCTAGATTCATGGAACAAGTAAATACATGAGCTGTGTTAGGGCTAATAGGAGTAAGAACAGGTGCATGTATACTTGAATGTATACTTATGCTAAGAGCATAGGTAAATAAATTTGATGAATATCACATGCTGATCAAATTGTGAAATTATCATTAGCATTAGTAAAGGCATATGATGCAAGAAAGCAAGCTTATATAGCATCATCCAAAAAAAACAGAAAAGAAAAAAAAGAAAAAAAAAAAAAACTCTTCCCATTTCACCTATCCATTTGCTCCAAAACTCTGTCAGGTTCATCCTTGAATTTATTTAAGCTATCAACTTCTAGAACAGATGGAAGTCTGTTCCAGCAATCAACTACCTGCTAGCTAAAGGCAAACTTCTGCACATCTATTCTACAACTGTCTTTCTTCAATTTGAATTTTTGCTCCCTCAGGTTTGTAATCTGAGCAAGTGGAAGAATCCCATAAGAATTCGGCGTGCTCAACCCATTCAAGGCCTTATACACCTCAATCAGATCACAAGCGCCTAGTCTCAAGATGCTAGTGACTTTAGCAATTTGCAATCTGCAAATTGCATTTTAGCAATTTGCAGAACTTAAGCCTTTCTTGGTAAGAGGACCCCCTTCATTCCCCTTACCAATCTTCTTGCCCTTCTCTGTACTCGCTCAAGCAATTCTACATCCTTCCTAAAATGAGGCCTCAAGGCGTGGCCTGACCATTGCTTATACAAAAGGATAATCACCTCTTTTCCTGCTAGAAAAATTCCTGTATATCACTGACAATACACCATGACCTGCTCTGGCAGCCTCTCTGCACTGCTCAGAAAACTTCATATCTGACTGCACAATTATTCCCAGGAAATGCACACATTGTGGAAATATCAGAAATGTCACTCAGATATAAAGGGGAAAAAAAATTTGAATATGGGGAGCATAATGCATACAGAAAGGACTGACAGAATAGAAAAGAGAAGAGTAATGCTGTTAGTTAAGAAGCACATAAAATCGAAGGCAATGTATCCAGTGGACATGGGTAGCCAGTGCAATGTTGGTCAGTTTGCTGGGACATAAACACTGAGAAAACAAAAATGAGAGTAGGAGTGTTTTATAGGCCTAATGATGCTTGTGATGAGTATAAAAAACAATATACACATATACAGAGTGGGCCATTAAATCAGAATTTCTTATAATGAGAGGCTTTAATTTTCCAGATACTGACTGGACCTTGAGTGTTAGTCACTCACACAGTAGCAAAACCTTTGTAAATTTATGGGATGATTGTTTTCTACACCAGCATGTTACAGCAACAACAGGAAAAAACGATACTCTCAATCTGATTAGCAGCAGTTACCCTTCGTGCATCAAGAATTTGCAGATAAAAGACTCACTATATGGCACTGATCACAATGCATGCAGTGATGTGGGATTTACTTGCCCTGGTATGTCTTTTCCATTGTGGAAATAGTTTAATGGAAATGGTCCTTGTGTTTATTGGTGACAGCTCCTAGGTATTTTGGGAAGAAGTCTGAATCTAAGAAATGGATCTTTAGAGACATATTATATCCCATAACTTTGTAGGGACATATTATATCCCAAAACTTTCAAGAAGCTCATTGCCTATTTCTTGCTAATTTTGAGCCTTCAAATTTCCTAAAAAATTTCAATACTGTAACTTCAAGTAAGTTTCATGCAGTTCATTAAACTTCCTTTAAATGTTCTTCAAAATATTCAGCTTGCACCAGTTTTCTTATTTGGGGTTCCACAAAGACACACTCTTTGATTGATTTTGTTCTCATGAACTCCAGTAAATCTCTCTTTCAGGTAAAGAAAAAGCCTGCTCTATTTCAATCCATTGCTTTGACAAAATTTTTCATCAAACCAAGTTTAATATGCAATGGTGGTAATAAAAGTTAATCAGATGTAATCAATGGTTTGTTTGCAACATTTTTCTTTCATGGAATGAGTTATTTTTCTTTGAAGCCATTGTTTTTTAGCATAATGGTTTTTCTTATCTTTACCATCCCATTCACAAATAAAGCAGCAATATTTAGTATAGCGAAGTTGCAAGCCTAGTAAAAGAGCATCACTTTAAGGTCAGCACAGATATGCTAATAAACGCACTCATACTTGTCAAGAGAAGTTGTGTTATCATAGGTTTCTTACATTTCTACAACATATGCTAAGGGTACTGATATTCATAAATGCATATCCATTATAGAAAATCAGTGAATTTAAAGTCCCTTTTGATTTTATGAATAACTAAGGTAATATTTCTGTACACATTGGCATTAATGACATTAAGAGTAGGAGATCTGCTGACTTACTTAACAAGTACAGGGCAATATAGAGGAAAATTTGCAAGTTAAGTATTAAATTTCAAAGTGGCTGCAATTCTGCCTAGACATAATAGGAGGGAATACATGATGAGAGCCCTGTCAATCAATTTGGCTCTGGAGAGATTGTCCAGAGAGATTTGTCTGGAGAGATTTCTCAGCTTGGTCTATGCTTGTTAACAGGAGAGACTACTTCTACAGGGATGGGATACACTTAAAAAGAAAGGGTGCAAGGATATTTGCTGATACTATTGAAGCAGAGTTAGTTGGGTCAGAAAACTGCTAGCTTTGGGGGTATACACAGACTAAGAGATTCATAATAGCCGCAGGCAGAGGAGAAAGTGATTATTGCACCTTTTCTACTGGAACATGCAGCACCCTGGAAAGCAAAGTGCTGAGGATCTCAAGGTCTGCTGTGAGTCATCATGAAACAGGTAAATACATGTTTATTTTTGTTTTTTTTTTTTTTTGAGCATTAGCAACTAAGGCCATATTGCTTCGGGGATATGCGGTGGTCATTCCCTGACCTTTCCGCATTCTCCAGATTTGGTGGTCACGGGTTTGAACGCCGGTCTAATCAAGAAGCATGTGCTACACACTGCTGCTCCTACCCACCTGGCTACAGAGGCACCGTAAATACATGGGATGTGTTAGGGTAACTAAAAGTAAGAACAGGTACACTATACTTGCACATACAACAATGATAAGAGCACAGTTAATAAATTTGATGAGTTTAAAGTACTGCTCAAGTCATCAAATGCAGACATTGTTGCGATATCAAAAAAATAGTGTTATTCGGATATAAGGCATGCAGAATTTTAATATGGAGAGTACAATGTGTGCAGAAAGGAGAGACAGGATAGAAGGGGGAAAGTGTTATGCTCTTAGGAAAGAAGCACATAAAATCTAAGGCACTGCAACTGCAATGCAGTTGCAGTACCTTAGATTTTATGTGCAATGCAATGCAATGTTAAGTCAGTTCAGTTTTGTGGGACATAAGCATTGGGAAACAAAAATGAGTGGAAGTGTGTTATAGACCTAATGACTCTGATGAGTACAACAATCAACTGTACAGAGAAATAGAGTGGGCCAGTAAATCAGAATACTTTATAATGGGGATTTTAACTTTCCAGATACTGATTGGAAATTGTGGGTTGGTCACTCACACACGAGCAAAACTTTTGTGGATTTGTTCGATGACTGTTTTCTTCAGCAGCATGTTAGAGAAGCAACAAGAGAGAGTAATACTGTTGATTTTATTATTTATGCATTAAGAATCTGCAGATAAAAGAACCACTAGGTGGCAGTGATCACATTGTACCGATGTGGAATTTACATAAAAAATGTAATACCATCAAGGGTGAGGAAAGGGTTTTTGCTTTCGTACAGTGGTCTAAGAAAACATGCAAGAGCCCAGAAAGCGAGGTACCAAGGATTTCAAAGCCTGCTGGGGATCATCTTGGAATAAGAAAATACAGACAACCCCCGTATAACACAGTATTTCTACAAAACACGGTTTCATTCTAACACGATTGATAAAGGGCGAAAATGCTCACACAACACAATACTTATATAACACGGTTTCTTTCTAACACGGTTAGCGGATTTTGGCAACCTCACATAACACAGTAGTTTTGAACTTTTGTGCGGGGAAAAAACTCTGCTATTATGTTGGATGCAATTTTTCAACATTTCCATTCTTTTTTGTGAATCCCCGTTTTTGGCTCGCTAATCGTTATGCAAAAAAAAAAAAAAAATTATTGGGAAATTCCCGTGTTCAATAGCAAATTCTGTGCTATTGAACTTGTGCTTGTTGAACTTGTGAAAAAAATCTGTATTTAAAAGTGTTATTACTATTGTATAATGTGCCAGCCCATCCAAAAGATTTAAGTCATCCAAACATTGACGTAATGTTCCAACCAGCTAGTACAACTTCTTTAATTAGATCAAGGCATTATATCAGAAAATCGTAACAATGTATTTTGTAAAAAATTGATTCCGAATTGAACTAATGGAAAACTGAAGTGATGGAGGCATGGAAACATTTTTCAATTGCGGACTGTATCAGAATCATAATTTATCGCGCAAAGTAGTAAAACTGTCAACGTTAAATGCATGTTGGAAAAATGTGTCAGAGTCAGTTCATTCAGGAAATATAGTCAAACTGACAGAACATGGAATCCATGCTGTAATAGAACTTGCTAAGTCGGTATAAGAGGAAGGTTTTGATGATATGACTATTGAAGCCCTTGTGGGTAGCACAGTTGGTAGAACTGCAGTCACCCTGCCCAGATGGAAAAGATCAAAGTTTGAATCCTTGATGACGGGACGAATTTTTATGGGTATTTTTTTACAACGTGGCTGAGTTAGTCAGTCTCAGGTGAGGATAGCATGGTTTTTTTTCTTCCGGAAACTCTGGTTAAAAAATTAGAAAATCAACCTCAGAACACACACAATTTGAACACACAGAGCAACATAGCCTTAGTCGCCGATGCTCCTTAAAAAAATAAATAAATAAAAAAAATGATTACTGAAGATGATCAAGAATTAATGGTAGAAAAAGAGGCTGGTGAAGCGGATTTGGTGTAAATGGCATCTGAAGAAAATCAAATCAATTCAGAGGATGATAGCACAGATGAAAATTCTGAACTTTCAAATTTTACGCTAAAAAGTATGTGGAAAGGCATAAAGTTAGCCGAGCTATTAGAATCTTATTTTTGAATTAAGATTATTTGCCTGAAAGGAGCCCGAAGTTCAAAAGGGATCTTCAAAAATGCTTAGTTCCATACGATGAAATTACAAAGATCTATCAAGCAAAAGCAAACAAACCCAAATTAATGATTTTTAATTTTGTTAATGAAATGGTGTATTTTTGTCAGTTTTGTTAACGTTTTGTTAATGAAATGGTGTATTTTTGTTAGCTTTTGAAACGTAACCCCCCCCCCCCCCTTTGCACTGGTTCTTAGTTCTATATAACAGTTTCACACTACTCTAGATTTTATAGGAACCTAACTACCATGTTATACGAAAGTTACCTGTACATGGGGTTGTATTAGAATAACTGAGAGTAAGAACAGGTGCATGTATACTTGCATGTAAACCAATACTGGGAGCATAGTAAATTAATTTGATGAATTTTTAAGTGTTGGTCAAGTCATCAAATGCAGTGGATGCATTGTGGGAACATCAGAGACATGATGTCACTCAGATATAAGGGATACAAAAATTTGAATGTGAGGAGTACAATATATACTGAAAGAACAGAACAGACAAGAGGGGGGAAGATGTTATGCTCTTAGTAAGAAGCACAAAATCTAAGGCAGTGCATCCAGCTGACATGGGTGGCCAGTACGATGTTGAATCAGTCTGGTGTGAAAGCACTGGGAAAACAAAAATTAGAGTAGGAGAGCATTATAGGCCTAATTCTATGCAATTATAGGTTGAATTCTATGCAGCACAACCAACTGACTAAGTCCATCAGAAAATTCAAAATGGGAAGCATTCAAGGAAATGATCATAGATGCTAATAGACTTTTCATACCTACTAAGAGATCCTGTTCAAGTATTAGACCTAAATGTATGTCAGATGAACTAATGAGACTTGTTGCATAGAAGAAAATGCATGGGACACAAATTTTCAGGTGATATAGAAGCCTATGGTAGATAAAACCAGTTTGCAATCAAATCACTAAAGACATTAGGTAAGCCAAGGCAAATTACCAGAAGACTCTGACAAATACTTCTTTAATTATGTAAACACTAGAATGAAGGGGACGAATCACACAGGTTCACTTGATATCAATGATTCAACTGTTTTCATCTACATTCACAGGAGAAATTCTTTAAGGAAGTGGATGCCAGAAGTTTATCAAACTCTACCATGGAGCTAAATGATTTTGTAATAAGCGAGAGGAAAGTGGAAGACAAATTGCTGAAGTTTAAATATAAGAAAGCCACCCAGGGTGGATGGGATCTATCCAATTATGTTAAGGGAGGCAGCAAAGGAGCTAAGCAAAAATCTTAAGCCATTATCTTGAGAGCATCCTTGTATTCAGGGGAAGTCCAGTGGACTAGAGATGTGCAAATGTATCCCCAATTCACAAAGGGGGATGAAAGAGTGACATGAATAATTACAGACCTGTTAGCTTAACTTTAGTTTCAATGAAAATAATGGAGTCACTGGTTAAGTAATGCATGACCATTACTTCTTTAACCTAACATAGACAGGAGTGCAGGTATACTTCCGTCACAGCATGGGTTTGTAAAGGGATGACCTTGTCTGATCAATTTGAATACACCAATTCTATGATGCACTGACAAAGGAACTAGATGCAAAAATTATTTTGATATATACTTTGATTTCAGGAAAGCTTTTGATATTGTTGCACATAAGAGACCACTTTACAAATGGGTGCAGTATGGCATTAAGGGAAAGGTGCTGCTGTATATAGAGGGATGAATGAGTGAGAGAAGACAGAGTTGTTAACAATGGACACTGCTCTCCTTGGATTAATGTTATCAGTGAAGTTCTCCAGAGTGGTGCTGAGCCCATTGTTATTTTCTGTATTTATTAATGATATTGATGAAGGTAAATCCGGCTTAATGACTAAGTTTGCAGATGACACAAAAGTTGGCAGGATGGTTAAAACAGTAATGACGGTATGCTACTGCAACAAGAACTACAAATATTGGGCAGCTGGTCTAAGAAATGGCAACTGAGGTTTAACATTGACAAATGCAATGTACTTTACATAGGTAGTGGTAATACCAGATTAACGTACCAATTGTGTGGTACTTTCATCACTTGCCACTACACTCATGGTAGTGGAAAATGAAAAAGATCTGAGGATAATTTTGCAGTCAGATTTGAAGTTCTCTGAGCAGTGCAGACAGACTGTCAGGACAACACATGAGGTTTTGTCTATGATATACAGGAATTTGGCTAACAGGGATAAGGAGGTACATGTATCCCAAATTACAGCATCTGGAGACGAAGTTGCAAATTTGAGGCTGCTCTCCTGCTATACATATGTTGTATAGCAGGAGAGCAGTCATATGTTGTATAGCAGGAGAGTTTAAGGCAATGAATAGAGTGAGTAAGCTCAATGCTGATGGAATCCTTTCTTTTTCAGTTGATTGTTAGAACAAACTCTCACCTGGTGCTGTAGAGGGAGACAGTTTTAATACATTCAAGGACTAAACAAATCGTTAGAGGGGATGGACAGATGAAATGGCAAGTGTTGGCTTTTTTTTTGCTGATGCTGTATAAGCTTGCTTTCTTTCATCACTTGCCACTACTAATAATTATGTGCACTCATTTCTTGGTATTTGTATAGTGTGAACCTAAATGACATCTTTAAGTAAGATGCCAAAGAAATACAATGTAAAATTTTGTAACACATATACGCAAAACACTCAAAACTAATCACGTGTATGAATTACAGCCATTCTTGACTTTGATCATTCACCAGCACCACAAACTGGTTCATTCCAACACAAAATATCACTGCTAATGCAAAACCAATTCAGTGTGAACTCTGTGAAAATTAAAAACATTTCTTTTATCTACATGTTAATTAATTATAACCACCATAAAGCAACACACTAATAAAATGCACAAGGGATTTTAAATTGCCAGATTACCCCCTGAGTGCTCCCATAAACAAAGTTGTGTAAGATAAATATATGTTTTTATGAAAGAACAATCTTTGAATACTTATTTATATTTTTCCCTGATTAATTAAAAAGGATAAAGTTTGCTGTATCTAAACAAATTTAATTTTTCGCACTATCCCCCATAAGCTGGAAATTATTTGTCGAGCTATTATTCATCATTCCTTCTTTATCATTCCTTCAATCAATAAGGTTCATTGTTCTATAAAATAAAGTATAGACATTAAGCTATTACCAGCTTAATGTCTGTACTAAGAGTCCATGCTACTTCTTTTTTATTTATTTATTGCAGGCAATTTCAAAGGGAGCGCCCTCAAACTCTCCATGAAATTACCATATTTAGCAAAGCCAATCAGTGTGATTAGTGTGGATACTATTACATAGGTACTGCCTGTACCAATTCTTGCAAGCTACAAACCACAGCAATCATAAAACAAAAAAACATAAAACTGGCATTTCAACCTCGCAGCCACTAGACTGACCTTCAATATACTAGTCACCATGGCAACCATGTTGTCGAACCCTGTACATGACCAAGCCAGGTGTAAATAGTTTGTAGTAATTTACATATGTTGGCTAAAGCTACTAATACAGTATGTTATTAGCACCTACCCAGTATTTGAGGCTGCTGCTGTACACTGGCTTTTCCCCGAACTCAATGAATACTCAGAATTTTCTTCATCCATACTGGTACTGCAGCATCGGATGAAACATATAGTATATATGCACTGCTACCAAAAGTTAAGGTACAATCATAAAACCTGAAATATCAAGAAGTATATGTAATTGATAAAATTCATTCAAAAAACTTTTCTGGAAGAATATTATTATAAGATTTAATTACACTGAATTTGAGAATAAATATACCTTTATTTGCATTAAATATAATCATAAGATCATGTCTATCCAAAACTGGCACTAGTCTAGTGTAACTCAAATAATTTAGTTAGCATGACCATTGCTAACAGCCAAACACCTCTCTTGATGAGCTCTAATACCACTTACAAAGCTGCTGATAAGGGTTTTTCCATAAAAATTATACTCCTCTACAAGAGCGACGCTTAGCATATACCTTGAGTTCTAGGAGGAAATTGATGTGTTCAATTCATCCCCCTAAAGCAGGAGTCTCCAAACGTGGACCACATAAGAATATTAAGAATATTCAGAATAGCTGGTGAGCCAGATCCAAAAATTTGTCCACATTTTATAATATTTTTATTAAGTAGTCAATTATACATGCATATATTAAACCTAATCATAAATAACATGAATAAATTTAAATAAACTTAAAATAATAATTATTATTATTGTTACTATTACAGCGCAGTCATTGAAGTTTATCTTAATAGCAGAAAAACAGATACATATGATTACTACACATTTGTTTCAAACATACAGTACATCTGTCTTTACACTGTAAAAAAAACAAAACAAAAATTGATTGTCAACTATTTATTTAAACCATGACATTCATTGTCTTTAACATTATAAAACAAAAGGATTAAATTTTATTTACTACAAAATGCTACTGGAATGCAGGAGAACAGATAGTCAAGATCTCAGATAGACAGAACTAAACTGAGTTGGTTTGGAAACTACAACTGGATATACACTCTGTGATCACTAAATTACACTAAATTGTGATCACTAAACCCCACATCTGTAATAGACTACACTGCACAGCTCACAGTATAAAAAGCCAGAAAGCATGCTATGCTAAAGCAGCAGTAATTTGCATCTGGTCATAAAAAGTGATAAAGTTGCAGTTATTTTTTTATTTATTTTTTTTTATGAAAACCCCCAAACACGAAAGGTATCAAAACCTATAGCACTTAGTACCGTGCATGGGTTGAAGGAGAAGTATGGGGGGAGGGGGATGCCGGAAACTTTGCTCTAGAGACTAAACATGGGTTTCACCACTTCAAGCCTCCAATAACCAAAGTGGTGGTATTTCACTGGTTGATGAAAGTCATCTACCACCTGATGTCTATGTTCTCCCCCTTGACCTGGAGATTGTGGGCAAAGGTTTACTTTACCATCTGGCAAAGGGCACCTCAAGGACCTCACTGAGTTTCAGAAGGGCATGACTGAGACCTCGTGCATCAGGTGCTTCCATATCAGAAATGGCACATCTTTTCAGTTCTTCGCAGCCCACTGTGGTTTAATGTATACAAAGAATGGTGTTGAACAGGTCAAACCACCCCCAGCCAACAGAACTGTAAAGGATTACACAAGGTGGATGTTTGTGGTGAGCAAAGGGTGCAGCGCATTGAATGGGCTCAACACAGATCCATGTGCGACAGTTGATATCACAATACAATATGGGAAACCCATGAACATCTCAAATGATGATGCACCACACACTCAGACGTATGGGGTTCCACAGCAGACAATCCAAGAGACACTCTCTTCTCTCCACTGATCATCATTGATGGTGAATACTGTGTGGTGTCAACAACACGCTGGTTGGGCATGGAGGACTGGAAACAAGTGTCCTGGTCGTATGAATCCAAATATCCAACACACCAATGGATGCCTTCGTGTGTGGCAAGCAACACGAGTCCATGGACCCATCGTATATGGTGACCACTATCTTGGCGGGTGACACTGATTGGTTAATATGGGGCATGTTTTGCTACCAAGAAATGGGATCCCTGGTGCATATGGACCAACTTTTCACTAGTGAGGTCCACCAGCAGCTCTTAAGAGTCCATGTGCACCCTGCTGTGTTGCATTTTTCCCAAACAAAAATGAGATCTTCCAAGGCAATGATGTGCTGTGTCATCAGGCCTACACTGTACATGAGTGGTTCGAGGAACACAGTGAAGATATCACCCATCGTGATTGGCTTCCAAATTTGCCTGACCTCAATTGAATTGAGCACCAGTGGAATGTTTTGGAATGACAAGTGAAGCATACGGACACTCGCAACTATACCTATTCTGATACTGTGGAATGCCTTGCAGGCAGCATGGTTGCAGATCTCTACAGATGTCTACAGACATCTAGTGAAGTCCATGCCTAGGCGAATAGCAGCTGTTATCCATGTGAACATTTGCCCAACACGGTATTAGGTAGGTGGTCATAATTCAGTGATCACTCAGTGCATATAAGCTCTCTGCAGCATCGGCAGCATGAGCATATAAGACCCAAGTTGAGGAGATTCGAGGAATTGCTGATATAAACATTCAGTACATCACTCTTATGTGTACTAGGTCATTTCTATCCAAATAAAAGTGAACACAAAAATATTATCACTAGAATAAAAAACTTATTCCTATTAAAAAGAATAATATTAAAGATAAAAAAAATATAAGCTTAGAGTTTCTTAAATATCTCAATAAAAAATGTGTGGCCACAATAAAATCCCTCCCTTGTCGGAACCGACCCTAGGTCGTATTTCGGGACTCTTGCCCTAAAGCATCTCAGGCTTGCTAAATCACGTTAATATTCGGGGAACATGGCTACTCCATCCAAACAATATCTTTACTCTGAAATACTTATGTGGACGAGCATTTTTGTCCATGAAAATTAATTCAGGACCTATACTGAGCAGTCAAGGTGCCCTAGGATATGTGAAGATCAGTATAGCCGTTCATCACGATACCTTCACATACCACCACCACGACGTATCCCAATCTTAGAAGGATGACAGCATATTCCATGTTTTCTGAACCTGAGAACACGTCACGATGCGTTGTTATGAGGAGGAAACATTTAGGGCAGAAACACACTATTATCACGTCACGTGAATCTCATCATATCCCTGTCACAGAGTAGTACTCTGTGGTCCCTGTTTAGTGTAAACTGCGAAGTCGGTCAGAGAAGAAGCCTCGTCACTGTAACGTACGGTGGCCACATTAAAAATTTTATCTCGAAGTACTTATGCTTATGTTTGGGGTATTCATTCCTCATTTAGGGGTTCTTGCATTATATCTTAGCATTAACATTAGCATTAGTAGAGGCATATGATGCAAGAAAGCAAGCTTATTCAGCATCAGCCAAAAAAAAGAAAAAACACACACCACTCCCATTTCACCCCTCCGTTCGCTCGAAATACCTGTCTCCAGTTGAGCCTTAAATTTGTTTAAGCTATCAACTTCAACAACAAGTGATGGAAGTCAGTTCCACCAACCAACCAACCACTGGCCAAAGGCAAATTTCCGCACATCTATCCGACATCCGTCCTTCCTCAATTTGAATTTATGCCCTCTGAGCTGATTGTTCTGAGCAAGATGAAGAATCCCATTGGCATTGAGCATGCTCAAACCATTCAAAGCCTTATACGCCTCTATAAGATCACCTCGCCGGTGCCTAGTCTCCAGACTGTAATTTGCAAAACTTAAGCCTTTCTTCGTAAGAGCAACCCTTTGTTCCATTCACTAATCTTGTTGCCCTTCTCTGTACCCATTCCAGCAGCTCTACATCCTTATTGAAATGAGGCCTCCAGACCTGTATACAGTACTCAAGATGTGGCCTAACCATTGCCTTATACAAGGGAATAATCACCTCCTTATCCCTGCTAGAAACATTCCTGTACATCATTGACAAGACACCATGAGCTACTCTTGCAGCTCGTCTGCACTGCTCAGAGAACTTCATATCTGCCTGCACAATTACCCCCAGGTCCTTTTAATTCTCCACCACTGTCAGTGTAGTACCGCAGAGTTGATACGTTGCTCTGGGGTTACTGTTTCCCATATGTAGTACTTTACATTTGTCAATGTTAAACTTCATTTGCCACCTCTCAGCCCATCTGTTCAACCTTTCCAGATCCTGTTGCAGCAGCATAGCGTCAGTGGTATCCTTAACAACCCTGCCAACCTTTGTATCATCTGCAAACTTGGACATTAAACTTGATATCCCATCATCAATATCATTCATAAACACCGAAAACAACAATGGACCCAACACTGAACCCTGAGGAACTCCACTAATAACATTAGTCCACGTTGAACAGTGTCCATTGATTACCACTCAACCATCCCCTTATCCATAGCAGCAATTTGCCTCCAATGCCACACTGCTCCAATTTGTGCAGCAGTCTTCCATGTGCAACAGTATCAAAAGCCTTTCTAAGATCCAAATATATAATATCAAAGTTATTCCCTGCATCCAGTTCTTTTGTGACTACATCATAGTATCCAATCAAATTGGCCAGGCAAGACCTGCCCTTAACAAAACCATGCTGCGTCTGAGCTATAACTGAATTCTTGTCTAGATGATCCTGCAGTGCTTCTTTAACCAGTGTCTCCATTAATTTACCTGTAACAGAAGTTAAACTAACAGGTCTATAATTACTTGTGTCAGCCTTTGATCCTCCTTTGTGAATTGGGGTTACATTTGCACATCTCCAGTCTATGGGTACCTACCCTGAGTCCAAAGAAGCTGTCATAATTATGGCTATGGGTTTGCTTACTTCCTTTGCTGCCTCCTTTAATATAACTGGATAGATCCCATCCACCCCAGGTGCCTTTTTTATGTTTATCCTCAACAATCTCTCCTCCACTTTCCTCTCAGTTATTACTAAATCATCCAGCTCACTGCCAATGTTTACTTTACCTACATCATTCTCCTTCCTGAATAACTCCTCATGCGTGAATGTAGATGCAAAATACTCGTTTAGATTGTTAGCCACCTGAGCAGGATTCTCAACTGTTGAACCATCAATATCCAGTGGACCAATCTGATTCATCCCTTTCCTTCTTGAGTTTAAATAGGTAAAGAACTCTTTTCTGTTTTTCTTTGCATCCTTTGCCTGCCTAATCTCCTTTGTGACTTGGTTACAGACCAACTTATATCTGTCATAGGCTTCCATGTCACCCATTAATTTGTATGTATCCCATGCATTTTTCTTCTCTGCCACATGTCTCATTAGTTCATCTGACAACCATTTAGGCCTAAACCTTGAACAATATTTCTTAGTTGGTATGTAAAGCCTGGTAGCCTCCAACATTAGTTCCTTGAATGCTTCCCATTTTGAGTTTGCTGTTGGTAACATCATCAGTTGGTCCCACTGTATAGAATTTAAACACTGTCTCAGACCATCATAGTCGCCTTTACGAAAACAAAAACCCTTCCCTTTACCTCTGATGGTAGTTACCTCCTTGAGTAAATCCCACTTCAACACACTGTGATCACTGCCACCTAGTGGTTCATTTATCTGCAGATTCTTAATGCATGAAGAATCACTACTGATAATCAGAGCAAGAGTATTGCTCCCTCTTGTTGCCTCACGAACATGCTGATGTAGAAAACAATCATCCAATAAATCCACAAAAGCCTTGCTAGTGTGCGAGTGACCAACCCACAAATTCCAGTCAATATCTGGGAAATTAAAATCTCCCATTATAAGACTCTCTGATTTACTGGCCCACTCTATACACTCTACAATATCTTATTATACTCATCAGAGTCATTAGGTCTATAGCACACTTCTACTCTCAATTTTGATTTCCCTATGCTTATGTCACACCAAACTGACTCGACACTGCCCTGTCCATCGATGTCGACTGGCTTCACTTCCTTGGACTTTATGTGTTTCTTAACTAATAGCATAACCCCTCCTGTCCTGTCTATCCTTTCTATACACATTGTATTCCCCAAATTCCAGTTCCGCATTCCTTATATCTGTGTGACACCACGTCTCTGATATCCCAACAATATCTGCCTTTGATGTTTTGAGCAATACCTCAAATTCATCAAATTTATTTATCAAACTCCTAGCATTGGTGTACACGCAGGTATACATGCACCTGTTTCTATTCTTGGCTACCCTAACACAACCCATGTGTTTACTTGTACCGCAATGACTCCCAGCAGTCTCTGAAATATCCTGCATCTTGTTTTTCAGGCTTCTGCTCATTTCAATAGAAGCAGTGCAAGAATCACTTCCACCTCTACCAGTGGCTACTGTTAATCTATTAGTCCTTGTATCCCCCCCAACTAGCAGTTTTCCGACCCACCTAACTCTGCCTCGACAGCATCAGCAAAAATTCTTGCACCCTTTCTATTTAAGTGTATCCCATCCCTGTACAAGCAATCTCTCCTATTAACAAGTACAGTCCAGGCTGAAAAAAATTCTACCCCTTGAGCCTTGCACAATCCCTCCAGGGCCGAATTGATCGACAAGGCTCTCATCATATACTCCCTCCTATCGTGTCTGGGCAGAATTGCAGACACTTTCAAATTCAACCCTAATTCACGGCTTTTTTTCAACAGTGACCTGTACTTGCTAAGTAATTCCGCCGGTCTCCTACTCTTAATATCATTAGTGACATTAGTGACTTAATATCTTAATATCATTAGATCTTAAGGAAGATTGGTTCAAAATGACTTCAGAAAGCCATTTTCATCTGCTAAATATGGTGCTGTTTCTTGTACTCTCTCTCTCTCTCTCTCTCTCTCTCTCTCATGAACTCTTCTCACCATGTCCCGGAATATAAAGAGAAAGTTTATTAATTATTTAACAATGTCATCTTGACTTCATATACAGTATCATCTGCATCGTCAGACAGACTACCCCCTGCGAAATGGGACGGAGGAAATGCTAACTATGGACCGTCTTGCACAGAAACCCCTTTTCTGAAGCTTGTATACTAGGGGCCAGAAAATAGTCGATTGTGATTGACAATTTTCTGTCCCTAGTATACAGGTTTTTTGGTCGATTTTGATTTCCAAGGTCTGAAACTTAAAATGGTATTCTGATTGGATTGGATTTACCACGTTAAATTGTATTATGATATCGAATTTCATGCAAAAATTTCTGCAATTACATTTAATACGCGTTAAAACTTTTATAATCTTTTAATCCAGTTTTACATTTTTATTCCTTTCACTCTTGTTTGTGTGCGTTTTATTTTTTTTTAAGACTGCGATTTTATTTTTTATTCTCATTTTTGTTTTATGTAATATTAATCTATCATTTTACTCTTTCCCCATATCATATTTTTATACTATGATGAAGGAATACAACACCCCTCCCCAACAAAAATCAGTCGATTAGACACAATTTGGCACAAACATACAGATGCTTCAAGTTGCAATTTTTTTTATACTGTATTCACTTGTGACTCTGGGCCTACGGTAGTTAACAGGACTCCATTAACTCTACTCTAACTCCTTTATATTTGATTTTGTATTAATTTAAAAGTGAAACTTTTGTTAAGGTTAAATGGTTGAAACTGATTTGCCCTTCTAGCATGTTGCTATCATAGAGCGCGTATACATATGTTTTTAAACTAAAATAAATAAAACAAATAAATTTAAAGTTTAGAAATCGTAAACTATTTAGACCATTTTGGATACCAAATTCATAAATTTCAGCACAAATATGACAAAAACAGCCTAAATTATAAATCTGAACAAAAGTCTTAAACCTAAAAATAAGCAAGATAGATCCAGCACCTGTAATTTGCAAAACCACCCTGTAATACCAATTTTATCACACGAAATGTTAAGTGGCTTCGCTTGCCTTTCCAACGAACAAATTGTTTAAAGTAAGCTAGAAGTTCCCAAAGTGTGGGGGGCACTCAGGAGCGGATTAAGTTCAGTTGAGGCCCCAGGCGCAGAAGAAAATATTGGGCCCCTTAAAAAAAAGAGAGACAGGGAAAATCAAAATACATGTTAACCAATTTTTTAAATAAATAAAAAATATTATGTACTATTAATGTTTTATTTCCAATAAAATTTGAATATAATATATGTATAATATAATTAATAATAGCATAATAATAATCACAAAGTTTGGAACTAATATGTTCAACTAATTTGTTGGGGTTTTGCGTGAGCCCTTCAGAAGTCGGGGCCCAGGGCGTGCGCCCACCGTTAAATCCGCCTCTGGGGAAGCGCTTGTTTTCATGAAGCACTTTAAAGAAATATGGACAAACCATCCCAACTAATCCAGGTACCAAGCATATTTTATTTATTTCTATTATTCGTTTTACATTCCTATTTTATCTCTTTGAGATTAAATGAATTGAATATTATATATTATTAATTTATTGAATATATATTGAATATATATATTAATTTATATATACATGTATTTCAATACAGTTTGAAATATGTTAATTTATAAAGTATGTATATTCATAGATAAATTTTATGTCAGATCTGTTTATTTGCACTGTTCTAGAAGTTGTTGAGGGGCACGTGAAATTTATAAAAAAATTTAAGAGGGTTCAAGGTATAAAAGTTTAGGTATCTCTGCTGTAAGCAGAGATACCTAAACTTTTATACCTTGAACCTAATGAATATAGAAGCGATGGCGAATCATTTCATGCCTGCTCTAAACTAGACATTCTAAAAGATAAATAAGCTCAACCAAATATAACAATTTTCGTGTGCCATTTAAAAAAATAAATAACTGACTAAATTAGTATAATCGTTATTGATATTACGAAATAGGGGCTTGGAGGGTAACAGGCATTCTATGTGTTATCAGACACTCAGTCTAAAACACTGATGGATCCAATATCTTTCTATTTCAGAACTAGAAGTCCAGTTGGCCTGCCTCCCTAAAATCCACACCTTCTCGATGGTACGCCTGGTTACGTTACTTAGGTGGCAACGAACGTGTAGAGTGGTTCCCTTCAAGACGTGGCGCAGTATAACCGCAGTCGTTTTTGCGCCAATAAAATCAAAATCAAATTAAATCAAATCTTCAAGACGCCTAGTCAGCGTGAAGAGGAAAAGACCAAACCCTCCAGCACATGACAGCAAGACGAAACAAATGGTCCTCAGTCCCCAGTGACTTTCACTCCCCCACTTACGGCAGAGAGAGAGGATTAGAGTGGAAGCAGAGGGTGCTAAGAATCTCTGGGTACTACTGGGCTGCCATGCACAGGAACTGAACTTGGCCTGTTACAACGCGAGATTGCTCATCGGTGAAGACAGGATATTAGAGCTGGAAAAGGAATTAGTAAATGTGAATTGAATATCATCGGTTTGGCTGAAATAATAAGAAGAAATGAATCACTTATAAGTTTATCGAGTGGAAATCTGCTGTACACCAATGGAAACAGTGAAAGGAGCGAGGTGGAGTTGGCTTTCTGATCCATAAAGATATAAAAAACATTTTGGAATTCAAAAGTACATTACCAAGGGTGTCAAGACTCAGGATTTCTAAGAGGTACAAGTAGGGCTTACAATACCGGTCAAAATCTTAATACCGATATTTCGGTATTTTTAATTTATGAAACCGGGATACCGGTATTAAAAAAAAAAAAAAAACGGTATCCTGGTTTTTTGCAATAAATTTTGATGACAATTAGGTGCAATAAAGTAAGGAAAAAACAAGTAATTACTTGAATTCACGTTTTAAATCAAACTTTCATTACAATAAATTATTGTACATCATATCGGCCAACATAACGCCATATTGATCGTTTCAGAATAACTGTATATTTAATAAATATTCTAGCAAAAATTATTAAACATACAATTATTCTAAAAACAAAAAAAAAAAAAAAAAAGCATCCACACTACCTGTCCGAATAAAGTGAGCTCTTTAAGAAACTCAATAGCGTTATTATTTAAACTTGATCTAATTTTGGTACATATTTAATTAGCAGCAGAAAACGTCCTTTTCGATTCTCTGCTACATAGATAGTCGTAGACGAGTTGCAGTTTACCCACCCCCTATTCTCTCATCTTCAAAAAATCTTATTTCCTTTTTATCAAAAATAAAAAATATTTCCATTGACTTTTTATGGCACTATATCCGTATTAACGAAAGAAAGGGACTGGCGGTTAAGCTTGGTGAGGAAACCAAATCTAAGTTGTGGGGGGGGAGAGAAATATTTATTAATGTTTATTTCCCTCTACCTTAGTATCGCCATCAGTGGCCATTGTTATGATTTTCATACATAAACTCCCCTCAGGCACTACGAGCCCCACAAGCTACCTGACTGCGTTAAAAAATGAAAATTTCCAGGAGCTGAGGGATACCCCCCACCTCACACACGAGTATATATATTTATATATACTGTACATATACACACACACACACATGTATATATTATATGTGAGCTATCAGTTTCTCAAGAGCAATGACACAAATATAAAACAAAAGTCATTTATCATACAAATCTACTTACAATACATAACTGGTGTTCAATTACATCTAATCTATTTGTAAGATCTGAAAATCTTACAAAAATAAAATATTTTTTTTGACTTCTGAAGTTAGTTTTCCTTTTTGGATTCTTGCCGTTGGGAGAAATGTTAATAGCGTCAGTTCAATAAACAAGAATTATCTAGTAAGGATTGTAAAACTTAAAAGGTAGGAAGAACGAAAAACAGAAAAATTAGCTTTACATCCGTCAAAAACAGAAAACTGACGGAAAATACTATAGCAAGCCCAGCAGGTGGTACGGCGCAACAAGTTTATGAGGGGTCACGCACCGGAAACGCATATGGCTAAACGCACACACAAGCCTCTAAAAATAGACGCGATGGTCTCCAGTGACACATTTGTGGTTTGTCTGTAGTGCTTTTGAGACAAGCTGTGATGACACAGAAGGAGTTGTTTTGATGCATTCGGCCTACATGAAAGAGCTCAACGGATGTTAACAGGTAGGAAATAAAAAAGGAGAGGGGTATTGTGAATCACGTGCCACAAGGCTGGCTGACCTGCCAACAAATGAAAGGATAAAAATGAATATAGGAAGGAGGAGATTGGGTAGAACACTGTGGAGAGGCGTGACAGACTGGTAAGAAAAATTTGTGGATGGAGACGGACAAAAAAGGAGTGTCAGTGAGTTGGGCAGGAAGATGAGAGTGGGTCAGTGTCAGTGAGTTGGGCAGGAAGATGAGAGTGGGTCAGTGTCAGTGAGTTGGGCAGTAAGATGAGAGTGGGTCAGTGTCAGTGAGTGGGGCAGTAAGATGAGAGTTGGAGAAGAAAAGAAAGGAATGAGTTTTTTTAGATAGAGTAGCCGGTGGAGAAAAGTGGCTAAGTTCTAATGTGTAGTGAGTATGAGGGGTAGATAAGCTTTAAGTGAACAGTTAAGTCAGTGATCTAATAAGTAGTGAGAGAAGCAGTCGAGTAAGTGGGAAGATGAAGTTGGAGCGCCGAAGTCGGTCAGACAGTCAGTCAAAGTAGACTGAGTTTCGAAGTGAGAGACGAACACGTGCCATAGAAAAGAGGGAAAATTTTTCAAGATCCTTAAAGCAGATGAGAAGGAGTCAACTCCATTATGAAGGAACGAGATTGCCTGATATTCTGAGAGCAAGTACGCTGGAGCTGATGAAATCCGAAGCCGGACAAAAAGAGTACAGCCATTCTGATCAGATGAAATTAATGCGTCCATAAAGAAATACAAAGGTACCCAGGAAGGAATCCAGCATCTTATGTCGAACGCCCCCAGTGATTGTGAGATGCGACCCAGATAGAAAGGATCCCCTACTCGCTTAGAGAAGGATGTACCGTGAAGTCTGCCAAGTTATGTCAGTAAGTGATTAGTTTGTTTAAGTACTCTCACCATCACATCGATTATAGACACTTGATAACCAATTTATCAGAACTTTTGATTGAACACATATGTATAAGTAGTACTATATTATAATGAATAAGTTAGTGAATGTTATGAACTGAAGGACATTACCCAGGGCAAGTCAATATATATAAATAAATTTTGGAAGGGAATAGATATAAAATTTTTGAAGTGATTGATACTTGTTAATATTTGGTTAAATAAGTGAATGACTAAGTATGAATTTTGGAAGGGGATAGACGGATGTCAGTAACCCCCGAATGTGCAAGTAGTTAATTGTAGAAATTAGATAGTAATAATTACCTAGATTAGAGAAGGTTGTAGGCTATAATCTGTTAGAAAACAGAGTAATGATTTATACTGAAATTAAGAGTATCGGAGCTTTATCAATTTGGAGTAGGAATTGTTTTGTAATGAAAGAAGAATGTTAATAGATTCTTTTGAAAGTCAATTGAACTCAGGAGTAAGGAAGTAGAAACATTTTGTTAGTTTAAAAGAGGAGATAGTTGTTTATGATTTATGTAAAGGAAATAGCCCTCCTTGAGTTTGCTCAATAGGCAAATTACTTTGCTCATTTACATTCTGTTATAAGAAGATGAAATTAAATCTATTTGGTCATGAGTTTAATAAATTTCTTTTGTTTGATGTATCTATGTAAAAGTGTCCAATAAACTGTATTTTTATTATACAACATTTGTGTGTCTCTTTGTTATTCTGAGAAAAAGCCTATCCAAAGGGAATTAAACTCATCAAGGAGATTTTCCCCTAGAACTTGGAATTTTCTGAAGTAAAATAGTCAGATTGCGCAAGTGGGGAGTTATTATAAAGGGGAGTTGTATAAGGGGAAATAATAAAATATAAATAATATATAAAATAATTTTTTTCATAAAATACCCCCCCCCCACATATTCATTTTTCTCATTTAATCTGTTAATATATGCTATCATTTCCATAAAATTTCTCTCAATTAATGAATTCAATCTTAATCACTTCCTCATATTTCTCTTAATCATCAATATCAATCTCTTCACAACAGTAATCCATAAGTCACTAACTTAATACTAATAATTCCATGTAATCTCTCTTAATTTAGCAATATCAATTTTCTTTACAACTTCAACCAATAAACCAACTCAAAACTAAACATTTCCTTATTTCTTGTGTTTCTTCAACTTTAACCTTACTCTAAAATAGTCTCCCATTTTATCTAAGTACCATTTTCAAAACAACACAGGTCAGAGCGCTCTATCTCTCTGCATCTTTGCTGTATAGCTTTTCCAGTACTGTCTTATTTCGGGATTTTGAGAACGGTTCTCTGTTAATACTGAAGGAAATTACCACAACGGTAGTAGAAGCCAGGGCACTATCTGACTGGCTTGTTATTCTACTTCCGGATTAACTTCTAGCACATAAACATGCCCAGCGGAACCCTTCACTACTGGACACTCCCGGAACCGGACAGAATTGAACCCAGAACTACCACTGGAAGTGTGCAACCCCCTCCGAACAACAACCACAAACCCCTCTTTTGGTGCGAGCAACTTATTTATTTCCCTCTCATTTATTTATTGAATTGATTGCAAGTTAGAATCGCCCCCTGAACTATTTTATACGCAAACTTATGTGCAAACCCCAGAGGGGTTTGCACATAAGTTTGCGTATGTAACAAAGCTCCGTAGCCGAGTGGGCAGGAGCGGGAGTGCAGTAGCACACGCTCTTTGAGTAGACCGGGGTTCAAGCCCCTGAATACGGTCGATCTGCCAACCCGCACTGGACCAGCGTGGTGTTTTGGTCCATTTCCCTCAGCATGAATTGTTGAGGAAGCTTCCATCCTGCAGTGGGTTGATAATGGCTGCACTTTACTTTTTTTACTTCATGTAACAGAATATTTTTTCCGCACAACGAAACACTTTCATCTTTTACCTCAAAATCACCTGTTCACAATACCTTTGAGCTGCTCCATACCGACACCCTTTCCAAAAACGCACTAAGTGTCCCAATCTCAAGTAGCGGTGTAAGAGAGGGATTAAACTATCGTTCGGAAGCTTTTAATTTTAACCCTTCCGCACGTGCCATACGATTGTTCACCATATTCCTTAATTGCCCTACCAGGCCTACTGTCACTAATGGAAATATTTCCGTAATGATGTTTTCCTTATTGCTTAAGTGCTTTACTTCCATACACACTATGCTTACTAAGAGAAATATATTTGTAAGATTTTGTCTTACAGTTCAATGACGTTTTCAGGTTTCCGTTGCATTTGTACTGTGTAAAACAATCCCTCATTTGCAAATTCAGCAGTATTAATGATTTATTGTTGTCGATTTTATAACCTTTAAGTGAATAAATCATGGATAATTATTTTTTAAATTAGTACCAAAAAACCGGCATTTTTGGATCAATACCGGGACTTGAATATCGGAAAAAAAAATTGACCGGGATCCCGGAATCTCGGTATTGTAAGCCCTAGGTACAAGCTAAAGTTTATAAAGGTTATAATGACTAACATTATAAAATAAATTCGTCTTAAAAAAAAAAAAAAAAACTTTTTTATAATATATGTATAATTATGAGGGGCAAAAAAAAACCAAATTGTGATATTAGGGTCCCCTGTAAATGATTACATCTACCCATATATTTATTTTGTCTGTAAATTGCGTGTGTTCTCTGGTCGATTTGCCTGGACGAAAAAATCTGTTTCTTGGGGGGGACCATGCTATTTACATCTGAGACCGACTCACCCAGCCACGGAGTGAAAAAGCCCACTAAAGTTCCTCACGTCATCAACGGGATTCAAACCCGGGCTTTTCTACCCAGTGTGGGGAGGACGGTAACAATACCACTGTGCTACCCGTGCAGACAAATTATGAGGGGCAGTGTATATGTATATTTTCTTATGCGTGCCACTGGTTAGTCACCACTGCTATACTATATAGTAAATTTAGAACCTATAAATTCTGCGACCAGCGTATGTTTAAAAAAGCCATGGACCGTCTTGCACAGAAACAATTCCTATCCTGCAGCTTGTATGCCAGGGGCCCAGAAAACGGTAAATTGCGTGAGATTCACCCCTCCCCCATAAAATTACAACCCAAAACAATATGAATGGAGAAAGAATATACTGTACTTGTATATAATATAAATACATGTTGTTTGTTTGTTATTTGGTTTTTAGGAGCATTAGCAACTAAGGCCATATTGCTCCGGGATATGCGGTGGTCATTCCCTGACCTTTCCGCATCCTCCGTACAGTATTTGGTGGTGACGGGCTCGAACCCCGGTCTAATCAAGAAGCGTGTGCTACGCACTGCTGCTCTTTCCCACCTGGCTACGGAGGCGCCTCAATATATATAATATAAATACAGTACTAACAGAAGATCATTAACCGCAAATGAAATATATAGTACATAAAAACAAAAATACGGTCAAGTTTTTTTTTTGTTGTTGTTTTGAATGAAAGTGTAACAAAAATGGATCTTCAGTTGAAAGTTGTGAAACTGTATTAAACACAGATTTTCTGTAATGGTAAAAACTAGTACATGCAAAACAACACCCCTTCCTTTTTCTTTCTATTTTTGATCGCGGCTATTAAACATTTTAGTGTTTTGAGACATTTTTACGGGTTAAACTGATAATAATATAGGCTAAAAACTATTATTTTTAGGTCACCCGAATAATTAAATTCATCTGCCGTGCTGTGTGTCATATGTCAGTTAATTGCGTGTGTTCTATGGTCGATTTGTCTGTTTTGCTGGACGAAAAACCCCAGATTCTGGGGGGGGGGGGGGAGAAAACCTTGCTATTGACGCCTGAGCCGAGTAACTCAGCCACGGAGTGAAAAAAGCCCATTAAAGATCCTCGCCCGGGTTCGAATCCCTCGCGTCGGGATCCGAACCCGGGCCTTTTTAATCTGTTTTTTAGTGTCAGTCAGTGTACATCAATAATTCTTGGCGTAATCACACTGTTCATCCGCGTACATTTCGAACAGGTGCACTTACTATGAGCTATTTAACTTACTCTTGGGCTATTTAACTAATCAAGCTAACCGAGTTAACTTTTGAACCGGACTGAAGGTGTCGCTAAGCATCATCCGAAACCCTCCATCACTGTTGTTATCTAAACTTTCAAAAAGCGGAGAAGGTAGCTGGAGAAGCTCTCCATGAAACTCCTCGTCAAACCGGAAGTAAGACACATCAATCTCTTCTACTGCGATCTACGTTACCGATCTCTTCCATCTCGCGTCCGTATTCCTATCGCTGAAGGGACGTCGTAATATCCTCTGTCCGTGGCTAGGTGACAGGGTCGTGAAACATACTGCCGAGGAGCTGATAGAGAGGAGATGAGTTGGTTGCTCTTGGACCAGGCACTTTGAGTCGAGCTATTCTGTCAGCGTCTCGGTAACCCGCAGCCTTTCAAAGGCCACCATTATCACCTTTCAGCAGAAGCGCCTTTTTTCACGGGTCATTGTCGCACTGTTAGATTCAGGTGTGTTGGCAGTGTCGACTCATTTATTACACGTGAATACGGCGACATAAAAGGTCTTTCAGTCTGGCCAAAGTGTTTCTCGCGTACAAATACGGCGTGTCGCTATGATCAATGGTTTCAATCTACAGACTAGACCATTAGGCCATTGACAAGGATTTTAGCCATTAACTTGCCCGCTATCGTGACTGTTTATCGGCAAATTATAATGGCTCTTCTCGCAGAAATGTCTGCAGGACGACATGACACGCGGACCGCACGCACTGCAGGAAATCATTTCCTGTAGTCGGTTAGATAGCGAAGCACGAGGAGACGCCCTCGAAAGTAGAGATCCCCGTTTTTAGCTGAAAGACATTTCACAGCGTTCTCACAACTGGCGGCTCGCGTGATACGGAGGCAGTACGGTTAAAAAGGCAAACAGTGAGGCTTCCGCAAGTAAAACTTTCCCGACTCATATTAGGAGCAGCCATTACCAGACATACGGCAACTGCCTATTAACTAAGAGTGGCACGGGTTTGGCAGTCATCCCTCCCCTCCCCCTCAGTTAGAGGGTTACTGTCGCCAGAGTGCATGTGGTGAATAAATGTTGCTTTATGAAGAGCTGCGATGCGAACATCTCTTCATCCCCACCCTTCAGCATTGCACCGAAGTGCGATTAGTAGATCACCCAGTGTTCAGACAGCGAATGGATTCTAAAAACGTGCATCATGGTGACATTTTACCGTCCTATCCTTTCATGATGATAAAATAACCTGAGTCGCGATAAAAAATATTTTCTTGCTATTATTGTCTTTTATCGTGTTGTGGAACTTATAAAATCGTTCTGCTTCTTTCCTTGAAGTTTGTAAAGTGACAGGCGTTTCCCGTTCAGAGATATACAGTAGACTCTCGATTTTCCGGGATAGATGGTAAAAAACAAATCCCGGATAATCGATTTCCCGATTAATCCAAAAATACAAAAGTCCCCGACATACGTAAGAAATACGTTCCAGACTTCTTACTTCGTCGACTTTTACGTAACTCGGAATGACTAATAACATATTGCTATTATATTATTATTGACAAATTTGAATTCCGCGCGATACTTGTTAGTGTTTGGCCATTTTCACACATTCTTATTAGTTTAATTTTCTGATCTAAATCGATCGCTTTCCTTTTGTTGATAGATTTACTAGCACTGTCACTTATTGTCTTAGTCAGCACCATAATAACGGTCAAAATGAAATTTTCTGAAAAGAACTTCACAGGGTTAAGGGGGAAACACACTATTATCACCTCGCGCGAACTCACATTTTCTAAAGCACATTTCTGGAGGTCAACAAAAAACAATTTGCACCTTCCGGGTTACTGAGCTTTTCTGTTCGTGCATCTAATTATAAACATAAATAAATATAAAATCTTTATTGTGCACAAAAGGATGTATACAATGTACTGTTCACGGCAGGAATGCCAGGGGCTTCACATTTGCTGGTCCCTTCATATGCTAGCCCCTTCGGCGGCAGGATTCGCTGGTCTCCAGTTTATTAGAGACGGGATTTTCACTTGCTTTGTACCCAGATTTGGGCTTCCTGGGTATGGGAGCTGCTGGCGTCCACTGGTATTATACTTTCTTCAGTGGATGCGAGATTCTTTGTGGTTTTATATAGGAATATAAGAATTTACCTATATTTAGGAATTTTATATAGGAATATAGGAATTCTTTGTGGTTTTATATTGGAATTTATCGTGAATATAGGAGATTGCTACACCCATACAACTTGCGCTTCTTCCTATGGGTACTGGTAATATTACATTTAGTTTAGTAAGTGCATAGTTGGGCCCGCCTCCTCGTGACGTGGACGGGTACTGGAAAGCAGCCTTCCTGGTGATCGTTGCTTCCTGCTAGCTAAGCCAGAAACAACTAAACAACACACACACACACACTATACAACGTAGCACTACACTCATTTCTGGCCATTGTACAGAGTTTTGTATATCATCACAGAGAACCATGGCGGAGACGAACTAACGTTTAGAGGCCGTCTTACATAAGACACAACACATGTCCACATAATGATTGGTGTCATCATATCAGAGTCGGCTCCCGGTGGAATAGGAGTGAGTAGCTTGATGTCATCTGCACACATCGCTATATCTTGTCTGCCCACGTCATATGGCATTTGCGCTGCTGTAAATAACCTGACGCCACACCTCCTTTCGGCACCCCACATTTATTCTCCTGATGTAGGTTATGATGCTGCATTGAAATACAACTATCAGTTAAGAATGACATTTAGAAGGCCAGCATATTACCCTTAATATGGAAATGGCTCTCAAGAAGGACTAAAAGAGCATTCACATTTATGCTATCAAATGCTGCTTCGAGGTCTGCGTATATTATCGCATGGCTAGTAGGTTTGTCCCGGTGGAACGTTTAGGATTTACACGGTAACATTGTGATGGTTGAGAAGGCAAGAGATGTTTTTGTTAATACTAGTAGGATTGCTTTTTGTAAAAGGTTGATGCTAATGAGATAGGCCTGCATTGCTTAGGCACATTTGGTTTATCAGCCTTTGGTACTGGTTTTATGGTTTTGTTCTCCATTCCTGGTAGTTCTCTACCTAATGACTGGACAGGATTTAATGAGTATTTGGCAACAAAGTCTAATCACAAGTTGGGATCTAAACCTCCAAGTTGATTTTCAGGCTGATTTTCATAGGGTTCCCCCCGTCCTCTTTTTATGGCATTAATATAGTTTTTAATTGTAGCTGATTTTAGCCCATTAAACTGGGCCTATGCCAATGAATAGGTGATTCTGTCCTCTGTAGACGCTGTTTTTTTTTTTTTTTTCATTTATGGAGAACTTGCTTGATTGCTATAAGAATAATAATAATATGTGATTACTTTCTGCACGATTTTTGTAAACTTGCAAATCCACAAGCACTATCAAAAGAATGCATCCTCTCGAAATGAAAACAGCAGATACAACATGCAAAACAGCTTTTTCTTTCTTAATCATGTGCAGAAGTTAGGTACAGTTGAACTGCTCAAGTCCGGCAAATTCGTTTTCGTGCTATTTTTTTTTTTTTTTAGGAAAATCCAACTCGAGAATCAGAAAATTTAGTTCTCGGGTTGGCCACTCGGGCGCATCGACGCTACTCTCCATTAGTGGTGCTCCCGTTTGTTTTACTTCAGTATCTTCCAAATCTACAGTATATCAACTTTATATAATAATTATTATTATATTTCATTTTATTCCAATAGTGAAAATCCCGACACAGCCAGTAGGCCAGACGGGTGTATGCGTAGACAATAGCAATATGTAAGACGTGCAATACATCCATATAAATAAATAAAATATAGATACGTTTCATGTCGAATAAAATAATACACAATATTTCCCAAACATTACACTGATTATACATTTTGGGTCCTTTATATTAATACATGCATTTCATACATATTGCACTACATTAATAACGTCTATACAATACGTACAAACTTGATGCCATTGTACTGTATGCCCATAGTTTTCGTGGAACAATCATTTCAGTTCGTGCTTATAGTTATTCATTATCAGACAGAAACTAGATAGATGTCAATAATTAATTCTTTCTTCACGGCTGTTGATATAATTGATATGCTGGTATGTATGTGCTATTATTTGTTTCCTGTAAGTCATGTCATTGCAAAATTTCTCTGAAGCAATATTTAGCTATACATCCAATGTATTTAATGGATACGTTCTGTTGAGGCACTCCATGTTTATCAAGAAATAACAATAGGTATCAATTTCCATAAATTTGCCCCCTACCACCTAAAAGAAAATCAAGAGGCCAAGAAGATTATGGTGATTCAAAACGTAAAATCAGGTCACTACCTATTGTGAAAAAGGTTGCACTGTCAAAGAAACTCGATAATGGGCCTTCTGTGAAGAAACTGAAATTTTGCTCTGCTCTTCTTCCTGATATGAAGAACAGAGTGAAGCTGCTTAAATTCTTTTAAATACTGTATAAAAGGGGTGGCCAACTTAATTTGTGATGCGATCTACTTTTTTCTTCAAAATGTGCCGCGATCTACCATCTCAAGAATTTCATTACACATGGTTAAAAAAGTTAATCAACACATATTGAAAAATGTTGCTTATAAATTTTAAAATTAAATACAATTCAGAAAGCTTATTTTAAATTCATACGTACATAAATTTTTAATTTATGTGAAGTTTGTGTCTTCATGTCATCTGCCAAGCTTTCAAACTCGAGGATATACACGTACTGTAATAAAGCCAACCGTAAAGAATCTTCTGTATGCAAGTCCGTAAGAGTAGAGCGATTCTTCGTCTTTGCTTGTTTCAAATACGAAAAGGCCGATTCACATAGATATGTGGAACCGAAACAGGCATTTTAAAGTTCACTGCAATTTTTTACATTTGGGTACTTTTCTCGGCAAACATGTTTCCAAAAGTCTTTTTCTGTGATCTGGCTTTTAAGAAGATATCGTTTCGCAATGTAATAATTTCATTTTCAAGTAATATTTTCTCCATGTGAAAAATCTAAGCGATTTCTTCTGCAATTTGTTTCGTATCTAAGTCGACATTAAATGGATAAAAAATATATTGAAAAATGTCTTCAATTGTTTTAAAATCACTGAATCTGGTTTCAAAATCATCCACAACTTTCTCAATTTCAGAAACATATTTCTCACTATTAAATTCAAAAACAGGATTTTTTGCAAATGATCTTCATCATCAGCCATTTTCAATCCACAGCAGATGAAGGCCTCTCCAGCAACTTTCCAGTTCCTTCTGTTTTGTGCAATGGCCATCCATTTACTACCCACAAACTCATGAATTTCATCTGTCCATCTCCGTTGTTGTCTTCCAGGTTTTCTTCTAGCTCCTCTTGGGTACCAGTCCGTTATTTTCTTAGTCCATCTGTCATCATGTCTTCGAGCTATGTGTCCTGCCCAAGACTATTTTAGTTCTTTAGTTTTGATAAGAATGTCCTTTATTTGAGTTTGCTGCCTAATCCATGTGTTTCTCTTCTTATCTAACAGTCTGATTCCCAATATAATTCATTCCATTCTTTGCTGTGTAGTTCTCAGCTTCTCTTCCATTCTTTTGGTGAGTGCCCAAGTTTCACTTCTATAAGTCATGGTGGGTAGTATACATTGGTTCATTATTTTACGTTTCAGACAAATTGGAATATTGCTCCTCAGTATGTGACTATATTTCCTGAATGTTATCCATCCAAAATTTATTCTTCTCTTGACTTCCAGCCATTTATCATTATTACAGCTAATGACTGGTCCCAGACAAGTATACGACTCCACCTTTTCAATTACTGCTCCTTCAATCATTATTTCCCTTTCTGTGGCATACTTGTTCATCATTACTTTTGTTTTAGCCATATTCATCTTTATTCCAAAATCCTTACTAACTCTGCATAACTGGTTAAGATTTTCCTCTAATTCTTTGGGATCGTGGACCACAATGTCATCTGCAAATCGTAAATGGTTTAGGTACTCTCCAATCACACTGACTCCTTTCTGCAACCAGTCTAATCTTCTGAAAGCTTCTTCAAGGGCAGCAACTTCTTCAAACAACTTCGGAGATATTGTGTGTATTTCTGTAAACAACTTCGGAGATATTGTGTCTCCTTGTCGAACTCCTTTCTCAATTTTAAATTTACTACTGTCTTTGTCTAGTCTAATAAAGGATGTAGCATTCTCATATATTTTCTTCAAAATCATAATATATGGAGTATCTATGCCTTGTCTTTCCAGTGCCCGAAACATTGCCTCATGCAGTCAAATGACTGCATGAGGCAATGTTTCGTAATCATAATCCACAAATCCAGGCATAATGGTGTTTTATATTCATCAAATGATCCTGCATATTTGCAAAATGATCGATTTTTTTTTTTCTTTAAGATCCTTAGCCATTGCCAAAAATTGATATTTAGATGCAGAAATACTACTAATCATGTCACCCACATTTTTATTCTTTCCTTGTAATTCCAAATTCAGATCACCTAATTTACTGGTAAAATCTGCCAAAAAAGTCAGATCACACAACCACTCAGTATCTTGTAGCTACTGATAATCGTCTCCCCTTTGATCAACAATTTTTTTAATTTCATTCAGCGAATTTCGAAATCTCTGTAGAAACTTACTCCGACTTAGCCACCTCACATGTGTGTGTAATATCATATCTTATTCATTTTCATTGAGATGCATTTTGAAAAGTCTCTTTTGAAGAGATTGTCCTGTGATGGAATTCACGATTTAGGAAGCTATGTCCATAACACTTTTAGTATTTAATCTTTTTCTGGCTAACACTTGTTGGTGGATGGTATTGTGGTAACTCAAAAAATCTGGGAATTCATCATCCTTTTGGCACAATGCGATGAATCCGTTAAGATGCCCCGTCACTGCTTTAGCTCCATCTGTTGTTATTGATACGAGCTTAAATAGTGGTAATTTAATTTTTTCGATAAAATTTTTGAATGCGTTAAATATATCATGACCTCTAGTTCTTTCTTTTAACGAAACCATACCCAGCAGTTCTTCTCTAGTGGCAAAATTATCAAAAACCATATGAACAAAAACGAGCAATTGAGCTGTATCACTGACGTCTGTAGATTCATCCAGTTGCGAAGAAAAGGACACACAATTAGCAATATGAGCACGCAACTGTTCGCTCACATTTTTACTCATTTTTTCGATGCGTCGAGTCACAGTATTTCGAGATAATTGCAGATCTTGAAGAGCACTTTTCATTTTTGTTCTTAAAATTTTCAAAATGAGATTCTGTTATTTCTAAAAACGCATCTTTGATGAATTGACCATCAGAAAATAGTTTGCATTTTTTTGCAAGAAGATGAATCACTTAAAATGATGCTACAGTTACTGCTGTAGATTGTAAGTTAGGTGTCACGAAGAAATTTTGTTGTGCGAATAATCTGGATTTAAGTTCTTTTAATTTATTTTTTCTAAGGTCACTATTAGGCGGAAAATCCGATTGGTATTTACCATGGAGTGCGCTGAAGTGCCTTTCTAAATTTCCTTTTTTGGGTATAGCCACGGAAGCATTGCAAATCAAAAAACATGTTTCTTTTATCATTACAAAAAAAGAATTCTAGTTCTCACTCGATGAAAATGATGTTTTACTCCTTTTCATAGTATTCGTTTTAAATCAAGGGGTATTAAATTAACGTATAAGCACTGTCCAGTTATTAATATTAAGTAAGCTAAATAAGAATTCGATACGTACGCTATGTTCTCCGCAATGTAACTGCTTGAATTTTCACTAGACAAGAGTAGTCACGCGGTTCAGCAGATTTGTAATAAGCGTATGCAGCGGGGCTCATAATAATAACATCATTTAGATTTTTACTAATCTATTTTTTATATATATTTAAAATTCGTCGTGATCGACCGAAATTAAAGCCGCGATCGACTTGTTGGCCACCCCTGCTGTATAGTCATTTTGCTTTTATTTAGCCTGATTCACCTGATTTGCTTTTATTCACCCTTTCGCAGTTTTTTTTTTTTTTTTTTTGTTAGTTGTTGGCGCATCGGCTTCTGTGGCCATATTGCACCTCCCAAGGATTTTTCCATTTTCTACTCTAATCCAAGCCCGAGGCGGGATTCGAACCCGCGACCTTTAGGTTGCCTAGGCTGGCATTTTACCCACCCGGCTAGCCCGGTCAGCTCCCTTTCTCAGTAAATTCAATAATAATTGTAATTTAATTTTAATTAAAATCTTAAAAAGCCAGACAAATACTTGCCAATTATGTTTTATTATTGACCCGAAAAATCAGTTATTATCTGCAGTATACACAACTTGCAACAGAAAGAAAAATCCTATAGACAGCAAGAAATCTGAAATATTTGAAGTGTCATGTTACAAATGACCCCAGTCTCCCTACCTTCCCATGTTTATGTTAATGCAGCGAAAATCTCCCAGAACATTCAAATATGCTGGGAGTTTTGGTATTCTAGTTTCGAAGCAATCTTCCGGCTGGTGACGACATTTTTTAGGTGCCTTCACATATGCGTAAAGCGCCTGTTGTCTTCACCATGTCTATCCACATGCAACAACTCGAGGCCCATTGAGCGGATTTTAATGAAATTTTATATCTGAATATCTTCAACCATTCCAGATTTCATTAAAATCATAACAATAGAAATTCGGTTTTTTTTTTTTTTTTTTTTAAGATTGAGTTTTATTATTATTATCATCTTTATTTTCTCCTAAGGGACACCCGCTTACAGCTATTAACCAGGGGGGTGCACATTCATATATACAAATATAAGTTATATACATAATTATACATTGTCTAATTAATTATATTATACATATCATTGCCTTATTTTACATGATAAGAGAGCGCAAGCATAATTTGCAATTTTACAAGGAATTAGAGAATGTTCACATCTACAGCACTATTTACAGCGAGATAACAGAAAGACAAGACGACCAATATAAAAATAATAGGAGCACCAGTGCGGAGCAAAAACAGTCCCGACCAGTTCATTCTTCATTCTCTTTTGTTTTCAAATATGTGATGATGTTAGGGCACCTCCGTAGCCAGGTGGGAAGGAGCAGCAGTGCATAGCACACACTTCTTGATTAGACCGGCGTTCGAGCCCGTCACCACCAAATACGGAGGATGAGGAAAGGTCAGGGAATGACCACCGCATATCCCGGAGCAATATGTTAATGCTCCTTACAAAAAAAAAAAAAAAAAAAACCAACCATGATGTTAGTCACACTTCTATCAACAGAGAAATACTAAGTTTAAGGTTTTTCATCCCACTTACAAACATCGCGTCTGCTTCGTGGTGCCCCTTATTAAGCTTGTAAATAGTTTGTGTGTTTTTGTTAACTTTGCTTTTTGAAAATTTTATAAGCACCTGCAGTTAGTAGGCCTAAGTACTAGAGAGCAAAATATTAACTGTTGACAATAAAATTATCATCTTAATTGTTTTCAGAATGTTTAAGCAGGCTTTAAGAAAACACATTTGAAAAATGCGAACATACACACAATATTTTTTAATTGCTAAACTGTTGATGTTATTTGCTGACCTGTTAAGAAGCAGATGTCACCATTAATATTAGTAATTTTAAGTTTTTGAGAAAAACATTGTTATTTGGTGGTCACTTAAAGAAACACATGTCGGCTTTGCATACACACTTCAATTGCTTGACAACACTAAATGGTTAATCGTAACGTGTTTTGGTTTGTTTTTGGAAATCTAAGTAGTCAAACACCACACTTGATAATGCTAAACTATACAGTTTTATTCTTGACGTAACATCGAAAATAACCCATAATGCCAACCTTAACATTGGTTATTGTTGTTGTTTGGTTTTTAGGAGCATTAGCAACTAAGGCCATATTGCTCCGGAATATGCGGTGGTCATTCCCTGACCTTTCCGCATCCTCCATATTTGGTGGTGACGGGCCCGAACCCCGGTCTAATCAAGAAGCGTGTGCTACGCACTGCTGCTCCTTCCCACCTGGCTACGGAGACGCCTAACATTGGTTAATTTTCACTTAAACTCTTTTATACAAGCATACTTGATGTCGCTTAATATACACTTTTATTGTTGTTGTGACAACTAAAACGTCGAACTTAAAGTTGGCAATTTTCTCATTAACATCTTGTGCATTAACTCTCATTAACATTTCTTAAGGAAAAACTAACTATAGTCACTGAGAAATAGTTTTGCAAAAATGAACACAAATGGACGTCAGAATGACAAGGGCTCCAGAAGAAAAGATTTTGTACACGTTATCTACCAATATTTTTTAAATTGTTTGGATTAAGTTTCAAAGAATGAGAATTCCTCCCTCATTTGTAATTTTTATTTTCACCCAATAAAAATTTTTCTTTTGAAAATATTACCTGTCTGGGTGATTGTTTAGCATTAAAGAGAAAAAGAACCTTTTAAAGAGTTTAATTTTAAATCTTACCTTGGAATAGATTTCACACATCAAGTATATACAGAGGTTTTAAAAACAAAATTACAATCACTGTAGATAAACTACACAAGACTTCAAGGAAGCACATTTAATTTTTCATCTTTTCAGGAACAGGTAATAACCTTTTAACATTACAGATAAAACTGACAAGACTTCAAGCACACAGACACTGGTTTAATTTTTCGGTTTCTCAAGAACATATGGAGCTTTGGTCAAGAAAAACTAAGAATACAAAATTTAATTTTCAGGTCTCAACAACAGATGAATACAGCAAGGAATTTATTTTTCAGGAAAAGAAAAGGGTTTTTCATTCCGCAAGGTTTTCCATCCCGCACACAAGGTACGACGCGGGCGGTCCACCGCCGCCCACCTGCTGCCAAAAAACCACACCAAAATAAACTGCCCGGAAGACAACCTTCTCCCACAGCATAACTACCCTCAAAATAGACCTTCCCGATTAAGACCCACAATGCATTGCCACATAATTAATGTTAAAATTATTCACTATGACGTCACAATCGATACATTCAAAGACTACATCTAATGCGGAGCTAACGGGGGAACCCACATAGTCTCGTAGAAACGTCTCCACTCGCCACGTATAACGATCACAGTTCGTGCCCCAAAAAATAAATCGAAATTTAAATTCTAAAATTGCAACTAACACCATCTATCGAGAGAAAAATCCTTTTATTTCTCACCTAATCGGAACCCGCCTTCGTCCCCACAAAATCAGTTCGTACTGTCGGAACCCGCATCCCCCTGAGAACCCGTCCCACCGAAATTGGTTCAAAAGATATCCTGCTACTACTTAAAACTAATAGAAGCCATTACTATGAGTTAATATATTAATTTTTGGAATTACTGCATTAAATTATTTATATTCAAAACTAGAACCACACCCCACCCATGAAATAAAACTATTGAAAACCCTATCCACATTGTGGGTAGCTCGAGGGGCCTCTGACCCTATGTAGTATGGCTATTGCAGGAAGAGCATTGATAATTTGGATCAGTTGCTCCTTGTAAATACGATTTGGAACTACTGTACTACGGTTACAACTTTTTCTGTTTAAATTTGGACACAAAATAACTTCAACTTAAAGAATTTGGAAAATGATGATGTGTCATTTGTATTTCTGAGGACAAAATTAAATAATAATAATAATAAATTATTTAATTATTGAACAAATGAAATTATAGTTATTTTATTAATTAATTATAATATTCATAAATTATAAAATAAAAACTGAATAATTGAATTTATGATTTATTTAAAAAATATAAAAATAAATAGTTATTAAATTATTATCCAAAAGCCTGTATTTTTTCTACAAAGAGCTGCAGGGTTCTATAATTGATCTTGATAATAAAAATCATAAATTTATTTTAAAAGTCATATTTAAAATAAATAAATTCTATTATCCTATCTTTTTTTTTAACGCTATTCGGGGTATATGGCCCAGGTCACATTTGCAAACCTCAGTTACCGCTACTAACATTCATACGAATATGGTGCTAGTAGTCTAAGCAAATATATGGTTGTACAGTGCAGTTTGTCATGCATTTGTGGGGGGGGGGGAGATCTGTCGATGACTAGAGGAATTCTTAAAGATCTCTTTAATCGAGACTGTAGTTAGCCGAACTTAGATTCAGGATTTCTCAACAGTAGCTGCTCACCCACATTTTGTTTCTTCCGTCACTGCTGGTCACAGCTTGGGTATTAGGTTTTTCCATTAGTTATTCTGATCCGGTTTTTCATCTTGCACAACATGCAAATCGCCCTGTAAACACACTTTTACAAATAATACGCATATACAGATATGAATAGCAAGCTCTGGAAATGTTAAAATAATCTGAATTTTGTTATCATTAACCATTTCGAGAGTTCACAATGAAATGTGCAGAACATTGCCCTAAAGAATAATAAGTATTGATGATTTGCAGTTCTTTTCAGTGGCGTTTCCCGTAAATTGTAGACGGACTCATTCTACAAGATTTGACACACTGCACTTGTCCTCCTACAGAATTTAATTCATCCTGCACTTGTTTTCTCACTGGACTGAACCCATTACCAACTGATCCATCCAGACTCTACCTCCGATACTCCTCTGTCTCCTTAACCAGATATGATATATCACCTACACGGAGCAAACATACACAGGGTAGGATACTGCTAACCCAGATCTAGGTAGGTAGAATATTGTGGTTATACACCGCCCATGCACCTATGGCATTCAATACAGATGGAGCTCCCTTGATGTGTGGCTTCCTTCTCCTTTCCTGGGGTTTGTTGGAGAATGTGGGCATATGGACTTTGCTCCACTAACAGACCAGGGAAATGCCCTCATCTACATCCCCTGCTCTCTTTACCCCCCCTCTCGTACACTCTGTACTTTCTCCCTCCCCCCTTTTTGTCTCCATCCAGGAAGCTGAGGCGACCCTTCAGGAGACCAGCCAGTGAATAATGGACAAGTGATGTGTGCGGTAACGTTGGGCCCCCATGGCCAAATGCTAGGACAACAACAGAACCCAATACAACACTTATATAAGCAACATAGTGGACATAGTGTGCATCTGTCAGCGGTTCCCCAGAAAACCTCAAAAAAGTGTCACTGTGAAGAAACAAAGTCTGCCAAGGCCAGATGAGCATGCGGTAGTGCAGGTATCGTGGATAGTGTTGTTCATCTGGCCTCTCAGTTACTGGAAGGCCCTGTCACCAGGAAGAGGCATTCCAGGATCTGTCCACGCCACGAGGAGCCAGACCAGGTCAGTAGAGGGACGCCTGTTGAAGTCCAAATCCCCCAGCAGAGCAGAGAGAGAGAGAGAGAGAGAGGACTCAAGAAGTGAAGTGGGGTATAGGGAAAGAGGGTAGAAAAGAGAAAGGCAAAACTGGGACCTCAAGAAAGAGATGTCCCAAGGCGAGCAGGAAATCACTAGTGGGAAAGTACTCTTAAGAAAGGTGAGAGAGGACAGCAAAAGTCAGTCAAATAAGAAAGGGGGGAAAGGAGCAAGCAGCAGAAGGGGCCTGCACCGGGAGATCCCACGCTCGGGGGGAAGGGTGTCATCAGGGAAAAAAATTAAAATAAATAATAAAAATTAAATTACTCCTATCCCTAAGTGTTAGCAGACCACTAGAGGAGGACCTCTGTGGAAGAATCTTGCACTGCAATGCATCTGTGCACCAGCAGGAATGTAAGAAAATACTACTCCGGGTCAGGGTTTGCATGAAGATGATTCCAAGATCGAAGAGAAAGTGAGGACAGTCCAGGAGGTTTCCCAAAAGAGAAACCTAGCAACGTTCCAGTAGGACAGCATGAGCAGCAGTAGTCGGGTGTCTCCTCCTCTTGAAAATGGCAGTACAGAAGTGTATGAAAGCATTGAAGATTTCTCTAGTTTCATTCAAAGGGTTTAGAGCAACACAAAACACTTTCTTTCGTTCACAGTAGTGCTGTTTGTCACCAATGCATACATACGGCGCAGAAGTGAGAAACCACCAGAGGTGCCACACTCCCTAACACTATGTATTAGATATTTTAATGTATCGACTCTTGCACAAGAATACATATAAAATCCTGACCAACAAGACTCATTAACATTCAATAAAATTCAGTGAAACACCTTTAAATACAACAATGAATGCCAATTTTCATACAGGTAAGAACTTGCAAAACGTGACAACTGTATAGCCATGAAACTAACCTTTCAGGGCCTATATGTTTGGCATTCCTGTTCTATATGATTTTACTTTTTACAACACCGAAAACTATTTAAAATTATTAAAACGCGTCATATATCGAAAATCTTGGAGGCGTTGTGTATATACACATACAAATTCTTCATTCCAAAACTATCAGTCCAGTGCTTTTTTTGTGACGGTACGGCGTACCGACACCTTTATTAACAGTGACGCGTGACATTTGGATGCAATACACTTCGAAATTTGTAATATTCCGTAAATTTTTTTCACATGTTTACCTACTATTCAAATAAGCTTAAAATTATTTAACTAAATTTGCATTTTTTACTGTCTATTGTTAAGATATTTTCTATGTAAAACTATAACCGTTTTTATAATTCTAAATTACTCAGTCGGATCTCCGTTTAACGAAGTGCTTTTATAGCGAATTATTTTGAATTCCCCTTGCAAGTTACATTTAAAATAGTTTCCGTTGAGGGAAGAAAATTTTCATATAGCGAACGGATTAGGAGAGAATTAACTCGGTACGAACTGTTCGCATTTCTGGCCTTCAGGCAATTAGTGTTGCTGCGCGAGTTAAGAGAGCTAAAGCATTCTACAACTTAGTGACACAACATTCTACAACTCCTCCACATACGGAGGAGTTGCGCTAGTCAAGAGTGAGCAGATCAAGGTGTATTCCCAATGGGCTCTGCCCACCTTCTGCTGCAATGGTGTCCAAACTTTTCCCGTACAGGGGCCATATTCAAAAATATTCAGTTAGATTTCTTTAGTGTGTTACATTTTCGATATCTTGTTGCATGTAAAAGTAAAATTGAAAATGTTCGAAAATGTTATTAAGTACAATACACAATTACATTTACTGAACAAAACATTTATTGAGAATTTTTTAGATAATTAACAAAATTTAAAATGCTGTTTTAGTTCACTTTCCTCGGTTGGACACCTTTGTGAATCAACTGTAAGCGCCCCGTTCGAGAATTAGAAAAGTTATTTTCTTTTACCCCGACAAATAATCATCTGTTGTTTCGCGAAAGTGCGTTATCCACATTTTTCCGTAAATTTTCCTTATCTCTGTTTACATGATCACAGTACCTGAATATCCGAATGACACGACATTTTGGACAGTTTCAAAAAAAAGAAAAGAAAAAATTCAAATTTAAGAACTAGTGACAATACCGATGACGAGAGAAGGAAAACGAGGACTACGAAGGTATTAATTCTTCTAAACATGAATTGGTGGCATTTGGTGAAAGTGAAATTAGAAAATTGTCCATTAGGTTACAGTTAAATGAAAGAGGTGGATTTCGGGGATACCTAATTCATAAGAAGGTTTCAGAAGAATTGAAGCATTTGATGAATGAACTCTATGAGTACGATACCAATTTCATCGAGTGAATGTGAACGACGATTTTCACCAATGAATCTGATGAGAGAGAGAGCCAGCCCAACCAACGCTTCTTTGATAACAAAAACAGTTTTTTTTCACTACTGTTTCTTAAAATTGTAGGCCAACGGCTGACCCGCTTCGATCCAGCAAAATATGTCGATTCGTGGCTGCTTCGGAAACGTCATTCAGCAAACGACACACAAAGAGGAAGAAAAGAAGTCATCATAGGACAGGAGTCGGCAATCTGCGGCTTGCGAGCGGCATGCAGCTCTTTTAACATGTAACTGCGGTTCTTTAACTTTACAGCTCACATGAAGTAAAAATTGAAATGGAATTAAGAGGACTTAAAAATCAAGGATATGTGGAGTGCAAGACTAAAATGCCTTAAAACTGAAATTGAGGATTTAGAGAGGCAAAAGGCTGCCCTTGCAATTCTACACAAATGGACGGCGATATATGTGTTTAAAATGCAGACCAAATTGTGTTCGATGCGTGGAGTAGCTTACCGGACCCATACATAAATTTGAAAATATTTGCGTTTGGTCTTCTCTCAGTTTTTGGTTCGACGTACTGTATTTCTGCGAGCAAATATTTTTTAACATGAACTATAATACTCGCATGATGTTGAGAGACTCGCTTAAGAAGTTCATCAGCAAAAGTCACATTAATTTGTATCTAATTGGTTGTTTGTTACGTTTTTTCGGTATTAAGAAATAATATTTCAAAAAATATATATATATATATTTTTAATAAACACCTTCCCACTCTATTCCATTTCTTAAAAACTCACGCCTTCCCCTCCTCCTCCCAGCTTGAGCTGAGATGCGGCTCTTCGGATTCTCTCTCTCTTTTTTTTAATTAGATCAAAAATGGCTCTTCACTCAAAAAAGGTTGCCAGCCCCTGGCATAGGGTGTCGGATGAGAACTTAATAAAAATTTGAAAAATTCTACAAAAACTTTATTATGAAATTATTTTTACTTATGTTATTAGTTTTTACTTATTTTACTCACATTTTACTTATTTTTTTATATACTTGAATAATAAATTTATGCTTAATAAACTGTGTTAATATACTTAATTTGTTGTTCTTATTCTAATAACATTACTACTAATGTAACAATATCAGGAGAAAAAAAAAAATTTAGAGTACTTTTCATATCCTTTAATTTTCAATTTTTCCTGATAGCAAAGAATGAGTACCGGCACATATTTTTTTTACAAAAAAAAGTACTGAGTCTATCACAATAAACAACTGCAAAATTACCTACTTTTCCATTGGCTTCGAAAGATGGAAGAGGTTTGATCAACAAATTCGAGGACTAAACACACTAAGAAACGAAGCTTACCAACCTTTCGGATGGATCTTCTTCGAAGTAGTCTCCTTCGCACTGTATATAGCGATTCTGCAACTTCTGGAAGCATTCCAGATAGGCTACTTTAGGAATTAATAATAATTCCTGCACCATGGTCCTTGAGGTTGTCACAGACATTCTCTCAGATATGCCAGACAAGCTGTACTTGCTACCTGGGAGTCTGAAACGCTGATGGAACTGATATTCGAGTGACACTCAAGTCAAGTGGACCCAATTTCGGCGAAGTCCGGACGGTCTGTGACAGCCAAATCCTCTGCTTGCACCTTCACGATGGTGGGACTGTTAGTAATCCTGGGTATAACCTCCATGCACAAGCACATGGTGGGTGACCACCCAGGTGTGAACCAACGTAAGCAGGGGTCGAGGTGTGGCGCCCACACCACATGGAGGAATGCCGCCCCTCTATGTTACCAGGCAGTACTAGGTGGTAGATGACTCTCATCAACCGGTGAAATACCACCACTTTGCTTATTGGAGGCTTGAAGTGGTGGAACCCATGTTTAGTCTCTAGAGCTAAGTTCCGGTCAACCATTCCCTATCTCTTCCATCATGCAGTATGATTGATGATTTTGAGGTTATGATGAACGTCGTGGTG